>NW_021939122.1:6757445-7028635 GCF_001715985.3 Manacus vitellinus | reverse complement strand
ATTGCTGAAACTCACTGTATCCTCACTTCTCACTGTCTTCCCCTCAAACCACTACTAGTGATATTACCACTACACCCAGAGATTTGCCCTGAGAACAAGCTCTCCCTGTATTGGCACCGTGCTAGTTAAACCTCAGCAGCACTGCAGTTTGGTGTTAACAGACAACCCAGCACGAAACAGGACTGCTGAAAAAAAAAATGTTTATTTTATACAGTCAAATTTTGGAAATGCTGTCCTGGTTTCCCCTGTCTAAGAAGAACAAAAAGGAGGGTGGAGGTAGAGCCGTGGGGAAGAATGTATCAGCTATGGAGTAAACAGTTTGGAAGCCAAATATAATTGGCTGGTGAGTGCATATTGTGATTCACGAAGGGAAGGCTTTTTTTAAATTCCAGGAGCCATGGAGCAAGGACAGCCATGCAGTCATCTTCCTGTGAGAAACAAAGGCTCTGAGCCAGTGAGGTGCAGCACCAGCATGCCGGGACAATGGGGACACAGAGCATTACCTCAAGCCTGCAACATGCCACACGGTGACTGGTCTGATGTTTCCACAGCCAGGCTATTGCTTTTAATATCAGGGTTTGGTGATTCAAGCCCTGTTCCCTCTCAGGGGCTCTGAGCACTACAGATCATTCCTATTTGGGGAGCATACCTTATCTAAGTCCATTATTGCCTCTGCCTAATATAAACAGTGTTTCGCTCCGTACAAGGTCTGTGCATTCAAAGTTTTCTTAAACCAAGGAAACCTGTAATAAATACCTCATTGTCTCGAGGACTTTATCACGGTGATTTGGAAGAAAACCAATGTGGGACTGTTTTCCAGCAATAAAGTTCTTCCAGTCTCAGGAAGGACAGTTTTGATTTGTAAATTCATTGCTCTCACAGTCAGGACTTTACACTTGACCAGCAGCTGATACACTGTCAAAACTCTGATCTGTCATGCAGTCTGCAAACAGTCTGTCTGTCATGAAAAGAAGAGAAAGGGACTTTTTCACCGTATTTTCTTACGTTGTTAACTTAGATCTAAAAGCTTTAAACTTTGTCTTTTAAAACAGGAAAAAAGGAAAAAAAAAAAAAAAACAAAAAGAAGAAGATTTAACATCACCTATGTGTTTCACAAACTTGTCTCCAAACTGCCACAGTGCTGCTGTCAGGGGAGATTAATTCTAGTCTTGTAAAACTCGAACACCGGTTTTTGAATGAGAAATTACTCTTACAAAATGTCCTTTGCTTCTTTCTTTTATAAAAAGTCCTTCAAAATTGACTGAATCTGAATGGAATGCTCTATTTCATTCAAAACTTTCGTCTTTCACGTTTTACTTTCTGGCTTGCAATTTTGGAAGTGATGACATACACTAAGAGCTGTAGCAGTGGAGAACTTCAGAATTTCCCATGTCTCTGGCAGCACATATTGTGCTAAATCCCAGCTAAGCCCACCGCTTGCTTCTCTGTGCTGCCAAGGGACAGGATACCAGGTGAGGTGGGTCTCTGCCTTTTCTTTCCCACCCACATCTCTCCCCTCTGCCTGGCTGACAGCTATGTCCAGATTTTTGTCCCTGCTCATGAGTGTGTGCAGTTATAGGTACACTGTCAGCCCAGAACGCTGGAGCTCCTGCAGGATGGAGCAAAGTGGGCACCGCCAGACCACTCCAGGCTGCATCTCCTTCCCACACTGACAAATTGATTTCCTTGCCCAAACTCTGTCCCAGGCACTTTCCTTGCACCAGACAATGGTGATGCTGAGCTCCTCTGGCAAGGGGACAGAGCTGAAAGGGCATTAAACACCATGGCTCTGGCATTACTTAAGAGAGTTTCTGAGTGCCCCTGACATGAAACCATGGCAGGGACCATGCTGGTCTGCACCATCTCCCAGGCAACCAAGCAAGCAACTTCTGCCAGCTGATTAGTGGAGGAAAAGGTAAATTAAGTTTTTAGATAAAAGACTCACGGGTTCTTGCCTAAAACCATTGTATTCTGAAATGCCCAGGCCAAAAACTCATTTATCTGACTCAAACCCCTGGAGATACAGCTGAAGGAATTCCCAAGCATCTTGCCCATCAGCCATGCTAGGATATGTGCTAGTATATATCAACATTTTGCATACTTTGTCTTTTGGCATGGCCTGACTGACTCCAGCACGAGCAGTAACTGCAGCTCCATAATGGAGGGGCAAAGTGCAAATAGACAAACACCTTAAATTGTGTCTGAGCTGGAGGCAGTAAAATCCCACCCTGACAGGGCAAGAGGGATCCATCTGTCAGGTTTCCAGTCCAAACAGGAATCCCGTCTGGACAGATTGGGTTTTAGCTGAAAGACGTATCTCAGCGGTGTGGACAAACATGAGCAGTCCCTGGAGCAGGCGGAAGCGGTGGGCGGAAAGGCTCGGGAGCGCTGGTCCTGCCGAGGATGGACTTGTGACACGAAACAACAAACAGGGTGTCTGGTGAGCCTGGCATAACAACCCAGGCACATGTGAAGGAAGAATCACTCTAAACGCAAGAATGGGACCAGATGAGTTGATTTCAATGGTTTATTGTAAGAAAGCTCCTTAGATTACGCAGATTAAAATCTTCATGGAAACACTTCTGGAGACTGTGTGTTGCTCAGCTTCCTGCACAAGGCACTACTTGGTCATAAGTATGTGGAATAAAAAACCTAGGAGACGAGGGTTTATTAGTTTATTATTATTACAAGGATACAGAGCCCATGTATATTGGTTTCCTCTTACACTGGACAGAAGTAAATCACTTCAGAATCACCCACAAGTGAAGGAAAAAATGCAGTAAAGCAAGGGGTAGGTGTTCAGGGGAGCTTTCCCCCTCAGCCCCTGCAAAACACAGCCCAGGAATATCAGGATGGAGAAGGGGAGCAGCCGGGCTGCAATTTTTCCTAGCTCTTGGGCTCCACAATAAAACTGAATAACTTGAATTATTCAGCTGTGGGATCAGGAAAGGAGTTAAGGCTTCACATACCAGCCTGGTTCTTAGTACAATTCCTTCACCCCAGTTGTGCAGAAGCCAAAAGATGAATGGCTGCTGCTGAGGTTGCATATGATGGCAGAAGTTCCCAGTGTGTGCTTGAAGTCCTTCTATGGTGCCCCAGAGATCCTTCTTGGAAAGAGGATCCCTATTCTGCTCACTGTGGTCTGCTTGGTAAAACAGCTTTAATTTTTTTGTGACTACAATGTGCTCAGTGAGTTTAAGTATGTTTCATTCCACTGCTGCTTTCCCCAGGAGCAAGATTGCAAATCGAGCAATGAATACTAGAAATAAGATGCTTCATACTTAATGTTCCCTTCACAGCCCCTTCCAGGTCTTGTGGCTGTCCAGTCTATGCCTCAGCTCCTCCCCAGGGCAGCCCTGGGCTCACCTGGCTGACCTGCCTTCCTCAGTGACACTCCAAAACCTTCAAACTGTACCAGCAAACCCAGCATCAGTCACTTTTCCAAACGCCCCATAACACCAGGAGTACAGGAGAACTTCAGCAACTCAACACTTCCACTTGTCCCCATCTTTTTACCCTACAGGCATATCCTGCCTGCTGCCATCTCAGCAGGGTTACCCCCAGGGAGGGAGGCAATCTCTAGCTGGAGCCTTGCCAAGACCTCTGCCTGCAGTCAGGCACAGAGCTTCCCTCCATAGGCCACAGGGACACATGAGCATGTCCTCCCATTGCAGCTGGGACAGGGAAGAGGAAATCACTCTCTGTAGAAGCTACTCTCTCCTCAGTGGCTGTAGAAGGAGCCAAGAGCAACCAACTCACACAAAATGTTCAGTTTTTAGAGAGCCAATGTCAGACATGAAGCACTCTGGGCATGCTGGTTTGTGACCACTGCTCCTCCTGGATGGAGTGTCCACTGCTAAACTGTGCTAAACTCAGCTGGGAGACCGTGGAGAGCTGAGTGACAGGTTGGCTGGTGAGCAACTGGGAAATCATGGGCAGGGAAAAAAGACAGGGGGAGTGGCAGGCTTGGACTGAAACAAAAAGAAAAAATTGTGATAAATGGAGAGGGGAAATATTTTTTTCTAAATCCAAAATCCACAGTTTCCTTTTGCTTTTATGTTCTTTAGTTCTGCAATTATGGCTTTTTATCATGCCTGTTTCTAAATGAAAAATCTCCTTTCAAAGTGAAAAGGCAAAAACCTCTAGCTTGCAACTATCCAGGGGAAAGGGTCTGGTGCATTAAAATCCCACTCTGTTGTTTGTCTTCCAAACTGCTTATCAAATTCTATATGATTCTGGAAATCAGTCCAACCACTCTGAAACTTCCTACTTCATTTATTTTCCCCGCCTTACCATGCTCCACATTTTTCTCACCCTTTTGTCCTGCTCTTCAGACATGCAGCTCCATTGGGCTGTGATTCACAGTCCCCAGGCATCCCCCAGCAAGGGGGTCCCAACCTCAGCAATATCTGTAGGTACTTCCTCATCCAAATGCTCTCCAATAACACACACACAATTATTTTGCAAGGTGCTGCTGGTAGCAGGAGTTGGCTTCAGTTATTAACCATTCCTTTTAAAATTAGCAGCCTCACAACCTTGAACCCTTACAGGGTTACGTACTCCTTCATGTCCTCCCAAGGCAGCATTTTTCTCCCACTGAATGGACATGTAAAACTGCTATCATGGGTCAAAGCAACTGGCATTCATTTGAGGAAACACAAGAAACATGAATCCAAAGTATCAAAGCAGCAAATAAAACACCAAACTCACTGCATCTCAGGCAAAACTCCTGTTTCAATGTTTTTGCCCCCAGCTCTACAAGGGACAATGGGGATAAAATTGTCCTTAGAAACATGAGGTGAGAAAATGACATGTCTATCAGAGCTGTCATCTGAGTAAGTGTCCAAGCTCCTGCCTGCAACCAGGGGGGACATGAAAGGTTTGCAGGGAGTTAATGATAGCTGTGATGCTGCCTGACCCCATCACTCAGCCCCTCAGGAGAAAGGGCTCTGCACACATATGAAGGGCAGCAGCCTCATCACTCTCCTGCCCTGCTGGCCATTGGCTCCTTCTTCCTCAGCAAGAAGTACAATTTGGACACAGGAGCACAAGGAGAACGAGGCATTCAGCCAGGTCCTACAGGAATTAGGAGGAGCCCTGCAATGTGAGGGCAATTTTGCTCATCAAACAACAAACTTGTTTTCTTTCAAACCCCTTCCTGCAAAAGAGTGGGAACAACTGAAAGGCCAAAGATTTGTACATATGAGCTGATACATGTTTTATTTGTTACAATATTATTATTTCCTAGCATGTGACTTATACATTCTTGTAATTGTCATACTAGGCCAGTTTGAGTTTCCAATAGCACCTATATTGCAGTGTGTAAGATGTTTGCTTTGGAAGGAAGTATGGGACACAAAAACATATGGATCACTTTATCACATATAGAAAGTATACAGTAAAAAGTTGGCTTTCATTACTACATTAGCACAGATCCAGATATGCACTAAGTGTTGACACTTGGTCATTCACAGGTTTATGATATTTAGAGCTGCTTTGTGTTACTGAGAATATACATTCACTTTACTGGACATATAACACATCTGTCCACTGAATATTCCTACTGACAAATACTGTGAGACCCAGGATAACTGAAATCAGGCCTTTCTACTGATGAAACGGATATGGTTCTAGCCAGCTAGTTCTCCACTATCTCTCCTCTTCATGTCTCTCCTCCATCCCACTGTTCTGCACTGTGGCAATGTTTTGATCCCTTGACTTTATGACTGAGACTTTCCTAAGACAGAGAGATAAATCCACAGGGATGGCAAGGACAGAAAACCTTCTTGAAAGACTCCTGTTTTTCACTAATGAAAATGCTCCTGCACTGTGGATAGGATTTTTTTAGCACTAGCAAGTGTCTTCTCACATGCAAAGGACACGTGACACTGTTGGGTGCACAGTAGGAGTAAATGGAAACTCTGCATGGATGGAGTGCAGCCTGGTGTGGATGAAGATCATTTCTCCGATGATAGGGGCACCTTGCTGCAATGGAGAGCTAGTGAAATCATGCCTGACACACAAAACAGATAGTTGAACATTAAACAAAACACATGAACTTTGTCATCATTCCCTCTAGTGGTTAAATCCGGATGACACTGAAAAAGTTTGAGCATTAAGCTTCATCTCCTCTCTCAAGCAAGGCAGACTCATAGTCCTTTCTGCACGGTAGGTCATGGTTCCAATTCCACTGAGGGTTCAAATAGTGTCATTTACAGGATCACACTGCTCTACAAAATCTCTTGAGTACTTCTGGGACCCTGATAATATTTAGGAACTGAATGCCATACGTTGCATTACAACACCTAGCCCTTGTGATGGCCTAGAAAGATGCTTTCTGGAATACTTTCAGGGAGCCGTTGGATTTCACAGAGGAGGCAAAAAGCCAGCAAGCGAGAGTTTATTTGGTGCTGAACACACCTCCATAGCCAGATTAGAGCAACAGTATTGCTGGACTCCAGAAACTCAAGGGAAGGCTGCTGAGACTTTGTGGCGAAGCACCACACTGGGCACCAGACTTTCTGCTGCAAATGCTTTCGCCAGACTCACTACACCAAACACTCTGCTCAAAGGGCTGCAGCTGCCTCAGTTTCCAAGCACGTTTACATGAGGTGACAGTAGCATACAGTCACCTCCACTGACAGCACCTTGAACTGGTGACTGCTGGCAGGGAGACATCACAGCTGGTGGCCTCAGTGTAAGCAAAGCGGTCAGGACGGAAAGGTGCTGAGCTCTGAATTTCTCCCTGGAGGCACAATGACTACACTTACCTGATCAGCTGACATTACCCTTCCCATAGCTCTTTCACTCACAGCAAATAGATAGAGTTGATGCTGAGTATAATTACAATTGTGTTTTTCCAAACAGGGCATGTTGACAAGTTTCCATGAATCTGAAGTTTTGAGAGTTGAGTATTTCTCCATCATTAGCAACGTCTGGGAAAAACAAAATTTGTAGGTACTACACACTTAGTGGAACCAGATTTTAATTACTTTCTTCTTATTAACTATTCAGCAGATTTACTTGTGAATTCTCAGGAAGAACATCTTTTGCCTGTAGGAATAATGCTAAATTTGCAGAGGATGTGCTATATTTCTCTAAGAGGCTCAGTTCATAATTTTAGGTACAAAGTAAAATTCCTTCTCCATGTGAATCCACAGCCAAGATCTTTTTGACACTCATGTTACCAATGGTGCATAGCAATAGTAAAATGGACTTAGCCCTACTGATGGCACAGGCCACCAGCAGCATCTCTAAAACACTTCTACAGTGATTACAAATATACTGTATTTGTCTTGTGCCTGACAGAAAATGTATGATAAAAAAACACAGCCATATTTATAAACCAAATTAATTCTATATAGACTCCAGTCAAGGAATGAGGACAATATTGCACTGAGTGGGTACCCCACAAACACAAATCAATGTCCCTGATGGATTTGTGCCATTGGTAAGGCCAGGCTTCCTTTTCACCCAGTCAGTTGCTGTTTGGTTGATTTGGGCAGACAGTTTTTATTCCACAACAGAGCCTTTCTGGTGACAGCATACCTCCTCAGAGCGCTTCAGTGTGCAGCTCTGCTTCCTCCTTGAATCACAATGTGAATTTCTTTTTGGAGAGCTTTAAAAGCGAGATAAAGTGAGTTTACTGTCAGTCCCTTTGTAGCCTTGGGGAACTGCGTGGGACCATTTCTCCTGCGCAATTTCTAGCAACACCAGGGGTTGTGACCTCAGAAGAATCGTCTTCTTTCCTTACTTCTGTTGCCTTTATTGAAACAAAATTAAAAGCTTTAACCCCCTGAGAATTCGGTGATTTCACACGCTTTGGCCCACTCTGATTTATACCTTTGTTAATGCAATAAGTATTTTTCCTGCTATGACTCTATTGCCCTGATTTTCATCTCCCACTTAGCTGTCCCAGGGTAACCATCAATGACAAATGCTTTGAAAACTGGCCCCAAATTCCCCTCTGCCTCTTGCCTCAAGGGTAGAGTTGCTCTGTTTGGTAAAAGGAGAAAGACAAAAGGTACAATTGGACTTACAGAACTTTCCTGTGCCATTTGAACTAGTTCTGAGATGACTTTGCACACGAAGTCAGTGAATAAGACTCTTAGTTCATTTTTTGTTCTAGTAGATAATTAACTTCATTTTTTGAACATGATGTGGATCCACCTGATAAAAAATACTTTCATTTAATTTTTTAATGAGATGAAAATTATAAATAAAGAAAACATGTTGGGACTGACTCCAAACCACCTTTTGTTTAATTCTTGATGTATTTTTTTAAAAATTTATTTTAAAGCAAACTAAATTAAACATTTACATACAACATTTATAATGAGAGAACTAAAATATTTTTCTCAGAAAATACCAAAAGGGGATGTTTTCCATTTTTTTAGAGGGGGGGGCACTTGAGCAAAACAATTTTGTAAATATGACACCAACTGATAGGTTTTGTTCACTCCAAGCCTACAGTTGCTAGTGTAAAACTGCAACTGCTTGAGAAGTTCACATAGCTCTGTTTACACATTCATTCTGGTGGCAATTTTACCCACCCCCCCCATCTTGGGCTTCTGTTATTCAAAAGATCTTAGCCATGACAGAAGAAACAATGACCCTGAAGTTCACCACAAAGACCCACAGTCTTTACTAGTCTGAAATCTCCCCCCATTCATAATTTATCTTACCCTCAAGTCCACTAATTTGTAAACTGCAAAAACAAAGACGGTGCCCAAGAACTGTGCTAGAGATTCCAGCTCTCCAGCATGCAGGAGTTCACAGAGTCCCCTGAGATAGCCCGTGAACTCAGCAGCACAAGTTTAATGTTGCCCAATAGCTTTTACAACTTACTTTCATGATCTTTTTTCAATGACAATATAATAAATAATGTCAGTTTGGGATTTTTTTTCTTGCCTGTTTTTCTGTTGCAACAGACATAGAGAAAATCCCTGATAAGCATCTGTTGTGGAGAAAAATTAAGTACAATATGTATGCACAGGACACATATTAGTTTCCCAAATCATCTTAATGATGGGCTATAAATATTTTTTTGGCCTGCTTGCAGGCATATTACTTTCAGTCATGACCATGTGAGCTTCCATTAACAGAGCTGGATCCATGTATTTAATGGACAAGTAACATAAACGTAGCCACAAAACAAGAGCTCTCTTTCCTGTGCACTAATCATAAGCTCCATCATATTTCATAAGGGTGTTGTATTACTGAAGAGTCACCTGTCTGATGGAGGTATAAAGCAGATGTCTTAATTGCACTGAGGATCTTGTGGCATTATCTTGCAAGTGCTACAAGAACATGATGTTCTACCCAAATTGTAACTCAAGATGTTAAATGTCTGTAGTCTGCCTCCTCAGAGTCTCTATTTATGGTTTGGTTAGATCCATATCCTGTATTTCCAATGACTGAGTGCCAAATAAATTTATGCAGCTGCTGTGCTTCTCACCAGGAGTGGCCACATTGCTGCACCACAGTGAATAACCCCTCACCCATCACAAAGTGCTGTTATGATGCTGATTACCTATGGGGTAAGCAGATGAAATTTGACAGAGTAGGAATTATCTGCAATGGTTAGAGTTAATAATATTAAATATTTGACCACAGCTGGAATTAAGCAGTTGGACAACCTCTAGATAAAGGGGAACTCCAGAAGAGTGTTGTAAACATTTTGTTCCATCTACAGCATTTCATCAAATTCCCAGCTCCCAAGAAAGACTGAGTTGGCTGCACTTAATAGCACAAAATGTAGATGCTACTAATTCTTGAACAAAAGATGAACTATGGGGAGCAGCTCTGGAATTGCAAAGGGTTGAAGGTGGAAGAGGAATGAATTATGGGGAGAGGCATAAAGTCCATACAGCAAGGCAGCACTGGAAATTAATGGATACCTTACAGCAAGAAGAGGAAGAGCAAATAAACAAAATGAGTTCTTCAGAGGAAATAAATAGGCAGAAACAAGAAACAAATTAAATATATTAATTATTCACTTGACAAGATTTGTTTTGGATTTCAGTGTCAAGAAATGTGTCTGAAGTACAGAGCATACACCTTCAAGTCCCACTAACTTCAGTAGGACTATGCTTACACTTCAGTGTAGGTACCTAATCAACTAGTCTGCTGAGACAAAGGCACAGTGCACAGTCCTTGCCACTGGCAATTTTTGCTATCTGTCACAAACCTGGTATTAGGCAAACAATTCCAGTTAAAGCAAAAACTCAATATTCAACTTTGCAGAACATTTGGATGATAAGAATCCAGGTTCATAGTTTATTAATAGACTTTGAAACTTTCAAAGACCTTTACCAAATACTAGTTAATTAAAAATCCTATGATTTCAACATAGATAATTATGTGATGGTTTGGAGCAGGGAGAGGAAAAAGCAAGTTTGGGTTAACCAAACTCGTTTGGGTTAACCACTCGGTGACCTCAGCTGGAGGCACCTTCATCGCCTGCAGGGCCTGGATTAAGCTGACTTGAGCAAGGGTCCAAGTTCCCTTTTCCCACACTGAAGGGGAATCTGAAATATGTCAACAATATCAGAGGAAAACAGGGGAAGAGAAATGAGAAGAACTGCCGATCTGGAGGAGCTGCCTGCAGGAGTGGGGCAGAAAGGGTCAGGGGGCTGCTGATGTGCCCAGCCCACTGCTGAGCCTGGGCTGCTCCATCCCTTCTCAGGCAGTTCTCTCTGCAGAAGGACACCCAAGAATGATTGCAACAAAACCCACCCAAATTCAGCTCAGCATCAAGTGTGCTGGTATCAGCAAGGAAGTGCTTGTAAACAGAGCTAAGTCAAGAAGAGTTTCACAGACAGATTTAGCTTTGTCCATCCACAAATTTACTGGGAAAGAGTTGCAACTTCTACTAGGGCAGTCATAATTCCAGACAAATTGCCCCCCAGAAGCAGGATGTGGTAGTAACAGGCAAGGGCTGCTTCATCTGGACTCATATGCCATATACAGAATTCCCTCAAAAACGAATTTCAAAATTGCTGTTGCTGCTGGCAGTGTGTGAAGCAGAAAAAGCCTTCAGAATTCTGTTGTCCATTTTGGTGACAGACTCAAATAAAAGACTAAGTGCCCATCCTGGCTGTGAGACTGAGGTGAAGGAATGCATTTTTCAGTGCATTAGAGAAACAGGACTTTAATGCCCACATGCAGGTACAAGCTCTAGTAAGGAGCCTTGCAGGGGCATTAAACTGTAAAGAGGGGGAGAAAGGGAGTGAACAAACTGGCTGTGAGTGTTTGAATATAAAGCAGTGTCTTGGTCAGGGGGTAAATCATGTGTCCAGGATAGGGAGTCACCTTGATTTCTTGCAAGTACAGGCAGTGCCCACAGCAGCCGTGGGGGTGTGCAGACCCAGCATAGAGGTGTGAATGCCAGAGGCATGGAGAGCCAGCCCTGTCCCCAGGGCTTTGACTGGCATGGAGACAAGCACATAGAAGAAACCAGCTCCCTCACACCCTCAAAGCTCTGAATGGGTTGAAAGGGAGCAGGAAATCCTGCCTGATTCCTATGCTGGAAGGCTCTTGGGAAGGAAGAGGTGATGGGGGATGCCATGGCCACAGCACAAGCAGGGGAGCACCGTGGGCAGATACCAAGGACCATCCAGGAAAAAGGTGTCCACATTTGGAAGTGGGCCGAAGTGATAGAGACCCTAGAAGAATGTGAGATGTGCAGATGTGCAGTGGTTTTTGAAAGGTGCTAACACAACTACATAGCAGGTAGTGTTTTGGTGCATTGTGCCCTGACAACTGGGACATGATATACTGGGAACTAATATTGACAGCCAAGGGTATGGGAAACCCAGCAGGGATATCAGGGCAAATATCTTGATCCTGGTGGCAAATGCTAAGTGCAGCAAAGATTTGGCCCTAGTCAGAATGACATAAAGTAAATCTGGCTTCACATTAGTCTGGACATGATAAATCACTGACCTGACTATTGCTACAGATTGTGGATCTGAACTGATTTCCCAGTGAATTCTTGCCTCCTCCCCAAAAAAATGAGAGAGTATCCACACCAGGTTGAGCGGTAGGAGAGGGCTGCCAGCCCTGGCAGGAGAAGGCTCTCCTGGAAGGCCAGAGCTTGTCATATTAGGAGTAAAAACACAGCTTTTATTCTTTCTTTTTCATTCTGGGAGTTTTCCCAATCATAGTAGGTGTGTAAATCCATCTCCATCTGGTCCCTGTTGCAGGAGTAACCCAGAGGACAAGCCCTGGAGGGGAGCCCAAAGAGGCCCCAAAATCACTATCCCTGGAGTTCTTCAGGACTCACCTGCTTTAGCATAGGGTTGGACTAGATGATCTCCAGAGGTCTTCTTGCTATTCTGGCAAATATCATATGAGCCTCCTCACTTAAGCCAAGCCCAAAGCCAACACACACTCTGGAGCACCAAAGTTTCTTCTATAACCTTGGACACTTGGGCTGAATGAAAAAGCGTTGAACTCCTGGAAGGGTGGAGGAGCCCAGCTAGAAGCCATGGCATGCTGTTGCTCAGCCTTCCCTCCCTTCCCGAGCAGCTGTTAATGACTCATTCACCTCAGAAACGCTGCCAAGAGCCATAGGAGCCATAGGGACTGGGGGAGAATTCCTTTCTCTTCTGAGTCCAATAATATTTATTGAATAACAATGCTACCAGCTCTGAATCACCTCTCCTGCCAGCAGGCAGGGGGTGTATGATTCTGGTACTAAAGGGCTTGATGATTGAACACCTTTTGTCAAAAATCCATCCAAAGATTAAATCTAGAGCTGAGTGATGGTCTTATTTCAGATACTGAGCACATGAGGAACTTGGCTAGCTTGAGGCTTGAACAGAAGCAAAGCTGTCTGAACTCTGAAAAGAGTCCCTTTGTCAGAAGGCATTTTGCTGGGGCCTCGAAAAGAAAAATGTTGTATGTTTGATGGTTTTTATGATAGACCCACACTACCAGCATAGGAAAACAATCATCTGTTTTTTTAAATGACTCCAAGATAAATCACAAGTAGTGTACTATTATTGATTTATTTATATCTCAATGGAATATTTGAGCTATATTTTATGGTTGGGTAAACACAAACTGTGCAGAATTTTGCACTGTTTGAACTTGTCAATGGCAGGCCTTTCTCGTGTTTTCATTTTAGTGTAAATCAAACTGTGAAATGTATGGATGCAATTTATTTCCAGTTATGTTTATTGGACTTGGGAACGACTTATTAACCAGGGGCTTTACTCAAATTCTCGTTTGATTTCCGTGGATTTACCGGCCCAGCCTCTGCAGAGCTTTCATGGCTTGAGCACTGCAGACCCTAAATGTGATGGAAAAGACAACAGTGGTTTTCTCACAGTGCCCTTGTGGAGTCCTGGAGTGAGGCTGTAATGGAAAGAGTACATCCTGCAGAGCAGAGCGCTCAGAAGAAAGGGCTGGTGTCTGGGTGAAATCCCTGCTTGGCTGCCGGGTCTTCCCTTCATTGCAACAGGGCCAGGATTCAGTTTCTAATTTAACTCTGTGGGGAGAATCACTCTCCACAATATGCTATAGATCCCTCTGGTGTCAAGAAAAAGACTGCAAGGATTCAAGAGAAGATAGTCTTTATGCAATTTTGAAATAAGGGAAAAAAACCCTAATAATGCTAACCAAATCCAGATCAGCAAGCACAAAAAAAGGTCAAGTACCTGGCCTGTAAAAGCAGTGGAGGTGTTATCAGCCAAGGTAGCCCATGCCTGCTCATGCCACAGCTGACAAAATCCTCTTTCTAAACTGGAACAGATGGAGCAGCAGAGGTAGAAAGGCAAGGACACAGGTTTTTCAGTATTCCTTTAAAACCAACTGAAAAATTCTGACCTGATGTCTTGACAGTAAATGCCCTCATGATTCCTCTCCAACTCAACACTTCCCCAAGTCCCCAGTGGACCCTGGGGAAATCTTGGTCGTGGTGAAGTCAGTAAGAGTTTTACCCTCACCCTACAACAAATTACCCTTGGTGACTGAGGAAGTCTCTCATCACCATGTACCTCAGTTTCCCCAGAGAATATCATGATTTCCTGTTTGACTGAGGTGTCATGAGGACAAGTTCCTGCTGCCTGGGTACCACTAGCTGTGACGCTGATAACGGGCACAGGAAAATCTGCGTGGGTCACTGGACACATTCCATTCTTATGACACGTGGATCCAAAAGAGCATTTAAATCAAAACATCACTGGTTATACTCAATCCTTAGTGAATGGCAGCCTGTAAATTTCTTAGTCTAAATTATTAAGAGAACATTGCATACTTTATAACTGCACGTTTGAATATACTCATGGGGTCAGGCTCTCCTTTTAGCCCCTGCAACATAAAGTTGGAGTCATTGCCTGACTCCGATGCAGTTACTCCAGATTTATTTCAGGGCAACTCTGAGCAGGATCCTGGGTTTTGTTTATGACTTTTCATTTGTATTTTGTGAAAACTTAATAAAAATCTTTTAAAACTGAAAAACATTGTTCCATAAACCCCACATATGGGATCTTTAAACTCAACCAGCTTATGAACTTAACCCTGACTTGTCATCCTCCTCTTGGCCTTTTCAGCAACTAGCACTCTTCAGCCATGTCTGTATTTACAGAGGTCAGACAAACCTCAGACAGCCAACTCTTGCCTCTGCCTAAAACAATAACAGGAACGTATGACAAAACTGAACCACAATGTCCTAAAATGGAAATAAAAATGCTTAAAATGAGGATAGACAGCTGAGAGAATCCAACTTAATGCCTTCAAAGTGGAGCCTAACCAATGTAACACTGGAACCTATTGAGAGGTGCTGGTACAACTAGCACCTTTTTTGAGGGGGTTTTATTAATATAGTGGAAAAATCAAATGTCCTGTCCTAGAGGTCTTTTATACAAAATTCTGGTTGTGACTATGCTAGTGACTATTATCCAGAGAGGTTAAAGCATGGGATTTTATAATAGTCTAATCTGAAATGCTTGAAGCTGGCCATGGCTTTCTCCACAGGGACTTCCACATCGACTCACCAACACATGGCTGATGCAGGGTACATGTAATGCAAGGTATCTGGTTTAGAGTCAAATACTTTGAAGGTCTGAGAGTTCAAAAGTTCCTACATCACCTAGCAACGTTTTCCAAGATTTGTCAATCCTCCCTGTTAAAAATCGTAGTGTTTTGGAACATCTCAGTGCAATTCCATTGATTTCCATGAAGTTCCTCCTGGGTAAAAGAACCTTTGAAGAACGGGAGGGTAGAAAGATTGGTTTAGATTTAACCCTGGTGTAAGATCCTCTGGTTTAGATTCAATATATCTGATTTGCCTCCTTGCTTTGCTCCTGAGGAAAAAAAAAAAAGGAAAAAAAAAAAGGAAAAAAAAAGGGAAAAAAAAAAGGAAAAAAAAAGTGTTTCAGGTTAAAATGTAAAAACTGCCTAAGGAAAAAATTAATTAATTGAGAAATGAGCAAACAGATCTCTCCAGAGGTTTTGAAAACCTTCACTTCAGCTGTAGAAGAGTTAAGAATGTAAGTATGAATTAAAGACCTGATCTACATCCCTGAAAGCCCAGTGGCAATCCATCCCAAGGAAATCAACATTAGACTTGGAAATTAAGGAGAACAAAGTAATATGAAAAAGAGTAACTAGAGATACTAGTTAAATGCAGAGATGATGTGCATTGAGGTATTACTCAGTCAGCATCAATAGAAAAGCACTGATCTAACCCACAGGGAAATCAGCCACAAAAGCACTGTGAGCCACAGGAGAGCAGCACCTTGCTTGAATTCTGTGGGTGATCACAGGGATGACCTGGGCTTCACCTTAGTGCTCCTGGGCAGGTTCCCAGAACACCACAATCCCCACCAGGGCTGGCAGCATTTCTGCTGCTGTTTTGGGATGCTCCAAGTCATTCAGGCTGGCCAGTGAAACTACTTATTTTTGACGGCTGCAGCCAAAGGTCAGACAAATAGCAGGAGCCATCTCCTCAATGTTGCAGATGGCAGTGTCTGCCCAGGAAACCAGGGTGTTGATCTCTCTGGGTAATGTAGGCAAGTGCTTTCCAAACTCTTTTATATCTCATTGTAAGCCCCTCAGGGACCAGCCTACCACTTAGATCTTCTTAAAGGAAGGTCTGACACAGTGGGACTCTCATTTACTTTAGCATCACACAAGCACATACTAAATGGCTGGAGAAATGGAGAACTGCCTCTTTTGGAAAGTAGTTAATATCTGAGAAACACCAGCCTGGGGCATGGCAGGAGACAGTAGGTAGTAAGGTCAGCTGCCTCACTGATATTGGCCTGGACATTACTAAGCACCTTCCTTAATGATCTGAAAATAAAGACATGAAAAGCTGGATCAGTTGTTAGGGTGGGACCATTTAAACAACACAGAACTGACTAGAGATAACAAAGATGTCTAGGTAAAATGTAATTTTTTGAGAGATGACAGATAGGCATTTCCTGAGACCTCAGAAATATTAGACTTGTTCCATAGACTGGAAGAAAGCAGGCAAGCAGAGCAATGGAAAGGCAAGAGGAAAGAAGAACTATACAGTCAGAGCACATAAGCTCAGCCTAAACTTCAAGCATACTCCTCTGGCAAAATATAGCAAATGCCATGGCTCAAGATGCAACTGGAGATGTGAGGCAGGAAAGAGATGATTTTCCCCATGTCTATAATAGTTGCATGTTGGCTCATTGCTATCAGTTTGGGTATTTTTCAGAAAATGTTGCTGGATTTGGTAAGGAAACAGAAAGAAACCACTGAAATGGTTTAAAGGCTGAAAAAACCAGGTCTTTAGAGATGTCATGATAAGCAGAAGTCCACACACTGCAGTGCCCAACATTTCATCAGTAAATATTGTCCTGTAGCAAGGCATCTAAAGAAGTCCACATACTCAGCTTCTCAAAAAGAAGATTCAATGATGGTTTGGTTTTGGTGTCTAAGTATCCTCAGATAGAGAATATATTAGTCACTAACAGATTCTTTTAATCTAGAAAAGATAACCATAACATATAGCTAAGAAATCAAAGCCATAAAAATGTAGTCATACCCTTTTTTTTTTTAACTTTTTTTAGTCCATATCTGTCCTTAGACATGCTAGTCCATGTTGAAGAAAATTACTTACAAAATTGAAGGATGTCTCCATCTCTTGAAGTACTCAGACCATTGCTGAAGTCCACCCTGGAGGAGATACTTTTTGCTAGCACACATTACTGAACTCCATCCTGGAGTAACTTTGCAAAATGGAGTAGCCTGTGATATACAAGAAGTCAAACTCAGTGAATCCCTTGTAGGTCCAGCAGTATTGAAGTAATACCAGTGCGCTAAAGGCAACTGGTCTAGCCTTTGACAGGCAAGACCTGGCAGTCAAGCATGCCCATGCAGCCCAACTGGTGGGGCCAAGATTTCCCCAGAGGATAACCTTCCCAATAACCCAGCAACCCCAGTGCTACCATAACGCTGAAAGTCAGTTTTGAGCAACAGTTGACTGACTTTGAGAGACAAATAATTGCTTCTCTAGGCTATGGTCTGTGGTCTGGTTTTCCATCAATCAGTGCAGTACACAGGTGGGGCAGGGAAGCGTTCTAGCCCACAGCAGGGGACTTGGTGAGTGCAGCCAAAACAAGCTTTTATGTCCCAGCTGACATCTGTGGGAATGGGCAGGTCTTTCACTGTGTGGAACATACACGATTTATACGAAGGGATCCCTAAACACTTTAGTATTCGTTATTTTTAAAAGAGGTTGGATTCTGCAAAGGAGAGGGAATGTGTTTTCATACCTGGAGAACATTACTCCCTTGCATGACAACAATGTTTTAATGACCTGTTTATTTTCTCCTCTCTAGTGGAATAGAAAAAAAGAAAGTGAAGCATTTATTTACCAGAAAATTCTTACTACTTTTCTAGGGAATCAGAGAAGAAAAACATTTTTACTGATGTTTCTTCTGTAAGATACTCTGTGCATGCTATTTTTTAAGAAAACATATACAATTTTTTTTTATAAACAGTGGTTCATGGACATCAAATCTTCAGCTGAATATGTGATAGTTTCACAGAACTTCTGGGTGACATGGTCCAGACTTTGAGCACTCGACCCACTGCTGATTGAATATCTCTAGTTGCAGTTTATTTTGTACATGCAAATTAGGTATACAAGGAAAACATTTAAAATTATGAGGCTGGAACACCATTTTTACAGATGGCTTTTTCTGCCAGCATGCAATTTGTTCTCCTCATATAAACATTGGGAAAATTTAAGCATCTGCTCCTAATTAGTTCTCTTGCACAAGTTACTGATGTGCATAACTCACACTAACCCATGCTCATTGCTAAGATCTCACATGATTAGTTTGTTTGCACATTGCTCCTTGGAATTAGACAAAGCTGAAGACCTGGAATCACAGCTGTTCTCTCTGCACCAGAAATCAAACCTAATTTTATTGGAATGATGAAAATTGCCAAGATCAGATGACCCCGGGAAGCAAACACAAGTTAATTGGGCCCCAGCTGACCTTAATGTCACCACATAAATTTGGGGGGAAACTGGCCAGTATTTGATTAATTTATTTATAGAATATGTTTGAATAATTTTTCTGTACTGGCCTAAATCTTCTTACCCAGAAAATTGTGTGTTTTATTCCTTAAGCCATTGCGGCTTCCTCACCAGATCTGAGACAAAGCCATGGTACATCTTTCAGAGTATGTTCAGCCTTAACACTTCTCTGCCATTCAACACCTACAACACCTGAGCTTTAGACGCAGAGAAAATTAGGTTTTGGTTCTGGCCGTGGTATAAAACTCTACCACATTCCAGTGACACGGAGAATCAACAGAGCCATTCCGTGACTCTTCCTCTACATCTGAACAGAGCACTGCAGGGTTTAAACCTTTCCAGAAACCCTCACTCAAACACATCTTTAATATTTTTAGTGACGTCACCAAAGCTTTATGTGTTCCTTAAAAGCTCCCAGAAATATTAGCTCTGGAAAGAATTTTCCTCAAACTTTCTATTTAAACAAAAGAAATTATAAGACTGATTTGGAAAGACATAAAACATAGAGTTCCAAGCCTCCATATATTTTAGTATCTGACAGAAATATCTCTTATGCCTTGCGCCAATATGGATCCAGTTAGCAGAAGTGTAGCAAAGCTCAAAAACTCTCCTGTATATTCTTATATACATCCATATTCATCCACCTCATATAGATCAGCAATACATTCAAACTTTTCTTGTTTAAGAGCTAAATCAAAATGTTTCCTATTTCTTGTATTGTATGCATGGTATCTTTTGACTTTATTGTTCATAAAGTAGTAGAAAGGAGAGCATTACGAGAAGCTCACTCTTTTTGTGACTATTCAGGTTTTAGCAACAATTAAAGTGGCCACTCTTGTATATATCAAGAAAAAGTGTAACTCCAAGATCTTACAGTCCAATGCCATAGTAGTAAGAAACTAGATTTTGAAGTACATAGAGCTTTTAATTACACCTATCTTAGGGACTATTTCTGTACAGCAGTCAAAACACTTTCCAAACCACTTAAGTATCAATAACCCCATTTTTAAAACTCGTAATGGCCCCAAGAATGGAAGAACAGATACTTACCCAACATCATGCAACATACTGTTATTGAATCCCAGTAATTCAGAACCTGCTTCAGCTCTCTGTTGACAGAAAACACTGTTCTTTTTAAAAGGATTCATACTCACTCATATGCTTAGGTTGTTTTGGTTTGTTTTCCAGAAAATGTTTTCTTATTCCTACACCAATACTTGAATGCAAATAAAACTATGCTGCAAAAATAAAAGCACCAGAATCAGTGAGATCAGTTTCCTTTAGCTTTATGTCTCGTAGATGAGTGAGTATCTAAAATTTTATTGTGACTGAGACATCTGTAAGGGTTTTCCCCCCATATGGATTCCCTCATTTCTAATAAAGTGCACTCTTGTTCTGCTCTTTTCCCTACTGTCAGATCCTCCCAGCAAAATTTGCTTTCACCTAGCCATCAGCTTTCAGAGACTTACTTATCTTAGACATCTATACTCCTCTGACAAATCTGGTGGAAATCAGCCAACGAATTCAAAAGGTGTCAGGGACACACACACAGGACGCACAATCCTCTTTTCTGCAAGAAATCAAGGCTCATTTCCCTAGACTCAACTGGAAAATCTAAAAGATTATACACAAATAAACTTGCCTTCTACAATTATTAAATCACTGTAATAGCTGGCATTTCAATTTTAAAGACCCCAGAACCTTCTAAGTGTTTACCAGCATCTAGACTTGAGTCCATTAACACACCAATTTAATACTGATGTGAACTTCACTAACATCACAGCAGTCATATATGGTACGTGAACACAAAATCAGTCCTATCTGCTTTAATTAATACAGACAGTAGGATAGTGACTGCAGTGTATAGAGATCTATTAAATATTTGGAATAGAAAAGAAAATGTACTATTCTTCCTCCTCAATAGACCAGGGTAAAGACCACCGAGCTTGTTTTTCAAGAATCTAAATAATCTTGTGCTATTTATTTTCTCAGCAATGAGTTTCATCCCTTCTGTGTGGTCAAGTCTGCCTGGTTTCAAAAAGGAGAAACGGTTCTGAGAGAAACCTGGTTCTATGGCAGTTCTTTAAGTGTCCTTTGATTGTGAAATCCAGGGGACTGCAGTGCAAACACCCTCACAAAGGGCCAGAATTTCAAAGTTCATATTCAGCCTTGCACTATGTGGCAAGTAAAAGTGTTGGGATTCAATCTGTACTGTCTATTAGAGATTAGTGGATGCTTCTGTTACAACAGCTGAATTTAAAAACACATTAACTGAGCACAAAAAACTTTGTATTACATATTTCCAGCTAAAAGACTTTTGCCCAAACATGCATTCTTGATGCATCTGGAGTCAGATTTCCACAACTGCTCAGTGAAATGGAGTCTCTTACCAGTTTCACAGCTAGATTGTCATCAAAAATAACAGAAGTTGTCAATTTGGCTGAGCAGATTCTCCAAATCAATGGAAATACCTTTGAATTTGAAATACTTTTGCATTTAAAATACCTTGAAATTCTGGTTTGATTCAGACTGAAATCACCTTAAAAAATATAAAGATTTTGGCAAACTGGAGAACAGTTTTTGTTCAGCTCTAGTGCCCATTTCTACCATGGGCTGGCCAACCTTTGTCTTAAAAGTATCTCATCAGTGTACCCGTCTACCTCTTTCAGAGAAAATAAAATATTTGCTGCTGTAAGCTATTATTCTGCAGCCAAGAAATGCCCCCCACCTTCACACTTGGTTTTCACACAGTGCTTACTCAGGCAGAGGTCCCATTGACTTTCGGTGGGTGACTGGTACACAAGTAGGAACTTCAAGATTTGGCCGACATATGTTTTGCAAGTGAATGTTAAGGGAAAAGCAATTTGATCTCGTTTCAAAGCCTGGCAGAACACAATATAGTATAATCACTAAAAAATCTAAGACAGAATTTCATCAAGCAAAAACAAACACTGTTCAGAAACTCAGCAGGAGACAGCCAGCCCTGAGCCTACAGTAATTGCAACATTGAGAATATGAGTGAATTCCCTGAAGATGCTCCATACAGTAGCAAACCATCTGTCTAAACACTTGCAGAAAAGGTTCATGTTTGAAAACCCTGGATCTTGCCAAGGTCTTTGCCATTGGCTTTGGAAGTGTAATGACATGGGATATTTACAGATGTTCTTTCCAAATGTCCCCCACTCCCTGTAAGCAGATGGATCTTGGAGGCTGCAAAATGAACTACCAGGAAAGACAACAAAACCTTTTTCCGCCTTCTGTTGCCTTTCTCTACAGTAGGGACTGAGGCTTCAAAAATCAATTAGCATTTTTCTGCTGATAGGCAACAGTAAGGAAAATTCTTCCTTCAAAGACCAGTCATTGCTGAAACTGACCCCTGTGGAGAATTTCACCAAGGCACCCTTTCACATGGCCCTGGACCACCAAACCTATCCTTCAGAACAAGCATCTGTGACTCCAGAAAACATTTTCTAATGTATCTTGGGAAAGAATGACAGCTGTTGAGACCTAGAAAGCAGAGCTATGTTTTTTTCCAGAACAAGCACAATTCGTCACTAATATACCCAAAAAATCCACTGCATGGCAGGGTCTTAGTGAATGAGGTAAGTTTGTAAAGCAGAAAATAATTCATATTATAGTATAAAAGCAATGACATTTGAAGTTAAGGGTCAGCTGCCAATTCACTTATGAGCTCTATTTTTCAGGGCTCTAGAACTTGAATGAATACACACAACATCAAGTTGACAGTCTCAATGATTTTTTCAAACAATGGATTAACTTTCTTAAGCTGATTTCAACACTTAGTTTAAACACAGTAAGGTTTAATGGGAATTTTAAGAGTTGTGAAAAGAAAGCCCACTGAGAGGCATACAAATTGGAATCTGCTTCCCCCATACTCAGTGCAGTATTCAGTACCAGATGGGGCTTCCTCTGCTGCTGCACCACTGGGCTTCACCCCAACAGAGAAAAAGCTAAGAGCCAGTTCATCCCTACGGTGTCCTTCAAGTGGCCTTCACAAACAGATAGATGAAGATTGACACTATGGGAATTTCATGCTGTGTAAAATCTAAACAGAATATTCAGCTTTCTTCTCATCAGCATCTGGCAGAACTCTTTGAGTTGGGTCTTCAGACTCCACCTGCACCAGCCTTCCTCGTGGTGGACACATTGTCTACGCTATCCCTGTAGCTCAGTTGCTAATCTTTGAAATACTCCATTCCATGTTTTGCTCCATCAACAAAACAAAGCTGTTGACAAACACAGAGGCCTTGGCTCAGCAAGAAATTCCAAACACATTTTTACGCTTCATCCAAGGCATGCGAGGAAAGGAAGTAGGGGCTGTGCCACTGGACTACCTCCCTTTGTCATCTGGCTACTGTCTGGCTAAACCTGCCCTAAAAGACTCAACTCAATCTCTGCTTGCTGCAATGTAGTTGTTTGGTTCAGGGCTGGCCATGTGGCACCTGTATGTCAGTGATTGGTGGAGACAAATGTTCCAAGCACCAGCATCTGTATTTCATAACAGAGCATGAGGATCTGATACACCCAGCCAGTGGGACCTCCCAGAAAACTGACAAGAACCATCTCAGCTCCCTGTGGGCTTCTAGGTAATGGCAGCACATTTTCTTCACCTTGACAACAGGGAGCTGTCATAGCTGCTTTATGGCCCTTCTCAACGCAGCATCTCACTGCCTCCCAGGTTTTATTTATTGTTTCTTCAAAATGCTGCTTTGAGGCAAGGAAATCTTATGCCCCTATTCACACACCAGGACAGCAATATCCAAGTCTGATGGAGTGAAAACACCAGGAGCCCAAAAGGTGCACCCACACATCTGTTAGTCAGCTGCCTGAGCCAGCACCAACTGTGGCCTAGGAAGGAGCATCAGTCACATCAGTGCTATGTGGTGGACATAGGAAGACTGAAAGATATCTGACAAATGGTGGGAACCTTGGCCAACACACCATGGTCTCCTCTGAAGGCTGATTTGAGCTTCTTCCCAGCTATACTCAGGAGCTCTCTTAAATCTATTTCCAGATAATTTGAGTCTGAATTTAAATGCATGTTGAAATTTGTGCTTAAAATCTAAGCCAGAGAATCATTTGATCATGCTCCCTTGGAAGGTGTGTAGCAGAGCAGGGATCTGGACCCAGGCTTCTCTCCTGTAACTGGTGTTCTCCCTTAGAGGTCTTTTCCACCACTATTTGAGGTTTTCCAATCATGAAAAAAAAAAAAGAGCAGGATGGAGGAGGAAAATTGGGCAGGGAAAGAAAGAAAAACAAAAATTTCAAACCATATTATTTCAAGATAATGTTAACTGAAGAATTCTAAAAGATCAAAAACTATAAAAATCTTGAAAAAAATAACACCAATACCCTAATCTTTTCATTACAACCTGTGAGTTAAAAAAAAAAAAAGTAGAAAAGAAAACTGTGACCAGTTCCCACCAAGAGCCTTTAAAAATTCCTCATGACAAGGATTACAGCACATTTATGAGGCGGCCATTCAACATGCAAGCAAGCCAACTGGATTTTTGTGTTCCTAATAATGAAAAAAGAGGTGATGTTACACTAGTGTAATATTACTGATGAGAGTGGTGAAATTAGTTTCCTTGCAGTCAGGTCCTTCTCAAACGAATTTTATGAGTTATGCTTGCCCCTTTTATACAAAAGTGCATGATCTGCTTTATGTCTGCAATGGAAAACATGGTTATAAAGAGTCTTCTTTACTCTTGTTTTTATTTAACATAATACCAGAATCAGTAGCGTGGAAACTAAGGACCCAGGTTACATGCCAGGAGCCTTGGAACATAAAACCTTGTTGTGGGCCGATAATATCTGCCTGATTCTTACCAGTCTCCAAGACTCTGTCCACGACCCTTCTGCAAAATAAAACTTCATGAAATCAAAACTTGCACCCTTCTCAGAAGTCCAGTCCCTTCCTGTGGTGAACACCACTTTTGTGATAACCAAAGGAATTTTATATTTAGGGACGGCACTTGTTCTTGACCTTCAGAGAACTGTTTCCATTGACACATGTTGAAAAGAAAAGGGATAAAAATCCCCTTTGGGATTTCAGTTCAGATACTACAGTTCTAATATGAAATTTAAACTGCCCCAAGCTGCTAGTGTTATAATACCGCCTGCTAAGTATAAAGCAGAAAGGGAAAAGTCCAGAAGACAGTACTTCATTACATGGAAATTCCTTGAATCCTAAAGCCATATGGAACATTAAAAGCTTTCCCCAAATCCCTCTCAGACCAGTGGAATTCAATTGTTGTACAAGACTGAAATTTAGAAGAAGAAAATTCTGATTTTCTGCATTTCTGGGAGCTGACTGAGATTCATCTGTGACTAGAAAATTAGCTGTAGTACAAGAGCCAGGAGACAAAATCTCTTTTAATCATTTAATCAGCAGCTTTCTCAGTGAATCAGGCTCTGTGCCTCCTCCAGTTAAGAGAGCAATGTTTCTCATTCGTAAAAGATCCTTTAAAACCTTCTGCAAATCCTTCATTTTATGAGTAAAGTTTCACCAATAGGTCTGTTTTGTACATTTGTACATTAGTACATTATAGGAAACTCTGCTCGCAGTCATCTTGTGTTTTTTGTCTTCTGAAGAAGAGTAAATGTTATGACCCCATCAAAAAAGTCTGTAACATACACAACACACCAGGTGTAAGGTGCAAATTCCTTCATGGACATACACAGGAGGTAGTTCATGCACAAATGAATTGGTGTAAATTGTTAGTCAAGCCATTATGAGAAATTAACAAACCTACAAAGATGATGACCTTGATCTTGGAAAATTTGTGGCCAGAAAAAGAGCCTGTATTTGAGAAATGCACTGTCATTTTCCTACCACCTTGAGTGGTAGGAACCTTGAGTTTAAGAGGCTGTTCAACAGGGCAGGGAAAAGGATATGACCCCAAGCTCCCAGATCAGCACCTGTTCCAGAAAGGACAGGACTCAGTTTAGGGCTCTCTTGAAAACCAAATTTGAAAAAGAATTTATTTTGTCCCATGCCATCCTCAGAAGCTGTTGGGGTTTTTACCTTACTAAAACTTTTTGCAGAATACGTAGGCTGTTTGTTTTCCACCCAGACAACAGAAGCCACAATTTGGTAAAATACCACAGTAATATACTAACTTCCCTGGCAATGCGAGTGACCCATTCTTTAGCACAAAAGACATTAAAATGGAACAACATTTTAATGAATCTTTCAGAGCACCTCTTGAGTAGTTCAGGGGAGAGCATGCTGCGATTTTTGCTTCCATTTAGCTGAAACAGCTCACTCAGAGGAATAGCATGCTGTGCTTGTTGGCCTCCTTCCACTCAAGGTTATGAATCAGAGCTGTGATAACGAACCCAGAGAAACCTCCTCTGTGCTGAGCGCAGCAGAAGGCCAACCAAGATTTAATTGTCCTTGCTGTTGCTCTCCTTTGCTAGGCTCGACGTAGAGGCTTCAAGCCCTGGGTGGCATAGCCATTCTCATGACACATTCCCCACTGCACAGAATCCATGTCCAGCACAAAGGCAGAATGGAGCACGACGGAACATGAAGCAAGATCTCTGCTTGCCATGGCCTTGACTTTTCCATGTACCGCAGGGAGATGTTATTCATCCATTCTATCGCACCCCGTGGGTTTGCACACACCTACCATCGCTGTGCCATCTGGTAATGATTTTCTGCAAACAGCATCATATATTCTTGATGGGAGTTTGTATGAACTACATGGCTCTTGCTGCTCCCCACACAGGAAATACCTTCTTTTTGGTGAGATCAGTGGGCCAAACCTTGATGTCAACATTCAGCTCTCTTCTGTTTTGCAGAACTTCCATGGTAAGCATCTACCTCAGCCAAGAGAAAGTAAGATTCAATCACCAGACCCTCTCGGGTTGCGTAATAAAGGACTCATATTTTATATCAAGCTTCTTTCTAGGAGTTTTTCATTCAAAATTGAAGGATGACATGCAAATGGCTGTATGTGTGAAATGTTCCTTGTGCAAAACTGGGAATTTCAGGAGAGAAGACTGCATAAGTATGCTCCAGTTTTGTGTCCTTTCTCAATGGGGGGTACCAGGCTCAGTTTCCCATCATCTCTGGCTGGTCACTGAGGGAACAGGAAGCACTGTGGCTGTCCAAAGCTTTCATTCTGTTTTGATCACCTCTGATACAAAAGCAGCATTCACTTTGCAATAGCACAGCTGGCTATACAGCAAGTGAGGCTGAGGAGAGACAGGCACACCAAACCCACTTCCATGCCATGGGGGCAGAGGGCAATCACGAGGAGCAAAGAGCAGAATGATATATAGTCAGGCGGCTAGAGGTAATTAACCCTTGGCTAGTCCAACCAAAGAACTTGGTCTTCTGCCTCTTGAAGCCTTTGAATCAACATATGATATCTCTCTTTTTTAAAAAATGAACTTTGACTCTGCCACAACGCAGACCTCACAGATGAATCACAGACAAAGAGTCCATCCAGGCAACCGTAAAAATCCCTATGGCCTTGAACACAATGAATCAGGCCTTGTTTAACCTACACCTGTGTTATTTCCATGGGTAAAGCCAAACCACTTGCATAGCTCCAATACATTTGAAAAGAGTTGTGCCTGCTAACATCATGGGCCTGCATCCCATGTCCACACAATATCTGCTGGGTTTTAAACTTTTTGCAAACTTCTTAAAAACTTCAGGCACCATGAAGCTTCTCTTCTTCCAACTGAATCAGTGACTAAGGAATCCTGGTCAGAATCTCTCCATTAAACACCTTGATTGTGCTGACCTATTTACACCCAAGAGTTTATTTTAACACAGGATTTTTTCCCTCCTTCTCAAATTTCCTTTTTAGCAGAATTTAAGAAAATGCAAGAAAGTCTTTGCTGATATTTGGTTACTCACCACATGCTGAGCTGAGTTTCCTGTTTAAAGAAGAGAGAGACTGTGTGTGTGTGTGTGTGTGTGTGTGTGTGTATGTGAGCATGTGTGTGAGCCAATAGGCTTAGAAGTACCAATACCCAGCCATGAGATTTTTCTGAGCTATCTTGACCCAACTAGCACCAAACTCAGCTTGTGCAGTGCAAGCAGCACTGGGCAGAGGTCCCAACAAATGCAAAACAATATTTTTAATTCATCTGGGGGATTTCCTGAAGCAAACTTTGGCATGGAAAGAGCAAATTGCATACAGCAAGAATGGTGATGTTTGAGAAGGATTTAGCCGGTGATAGGGACCTTTAGCGGAGTGCAAGTTCTTCTCAAAGTTTGTCCCTGAAGCGGGGGTGCATGAAGTGCAATGAGAGAGCATGAGAGAGAGGCAATTGATAGCAGATGGGGGAATAAAGAACTGCTTTCAACAGGCCTCTGAAACAGTATGGAAAGTGGTGGGAAAGAAGGGCTACAGAGAAAGCTATCCTGCGTCTTGTAAGAGTTTCAGAAAAAGGGGCAGGGGAGAGTGGTGTGCCCTGAACAACTAGATTTCCCAATACACAATATATACATGACTCTGAAAAAGAGGGTCACATGGAAGGGAAGAAAAATACCCAAACTAAGAATCAACAGAGACAATCCTGAAAAAATGCTTTTTAATCTGAAGGGTCACCATCCCTCACAATGTGACTGTGGATATTGTGAAATCTGGTGATTTTTTAAAAGTCCAGATTGCGAAATCCCAGGATTTATGTGTAAGCCTCATCCAGCATTCTGTCAATGCTTCATGGAGACTTCTTGCCCCCATGCTTAGAAATGCAACTCGCAGGTTACCTAAAGGCTCAGAAATCAGCTGCAAGAAACAGAAATGTCCCCACTTATAAAATTTTTTTAAGCCAAGCTCAGGACTTTTTAAGGTTCATTTTTCAGCAGTAGTAGAAAATGGGAAGCTGAACTTTGCTCCCTTTTGACAGTCAGGGACTTACATATCACTTTGCCAGAACAAAACAAGCCTGCAAACAATATGATTAGGTAAAGCCTTTTCTATTAATGTCCTAGCAAGAAATCCTCTGCAGCAAAAACAATGTACTAATCTCTGATCTGCTTCTAACTCTATAATATCACTCCAAGCACTATATTAAGCCTTATTGTTCCCTTCAGTAAAAGGCAGTTCTTGGGCTGCGTTTTTGGGGACAGCTTCACACAATTAGAGATTGAATAGCTGTAAGCATGACTCCTACAACTGAAAGGAATGAGCATTTAGTATGGTCTTTCATAAAAGACAGAAGATATGAGGATAAAGGTCAAGTACTTTGAACCAAAGGCTGGGAAAGAAAACCAGCTTCTTGCTACTTTAGGCAATGGTACTGCCTGTCTGTTCCATTGATCTGCTAAGCTCTCTCATGAGTGAATGCACAGGGCATGTGGTACCCTATGTGCCATTTTCTTATGAGGTTCCATCTTACTTCATTTCTGTTGTACTTAAGATTACATCTGTAGTCCAGAAAGAGGGCTAGAGAACAACAGACCCTAAAGTGTCCTTCCACATTTTCATATGTGCTTTTCTTGACAGGTAACATGAGATTACAGTTAATTTCCTGGGTAGCAAGGGAATTTTTGTTCCATGGGAGTGACTAGAAGGGTGGTAAAAGAGCCTCAAAACTTACTGGAATTAACTAGAATCAGGTACCATTGCAAAGTGCCTCAAGTTTTTAATTTCCAATGCAAATTGGTCCAGTGTCGCCCCTTCAGATGAAGGGATTTTCTATTTTTAATCAAAAGGGAAAATCCTGAACTAAAGCAGAGCAAAAGATTGCCAATCCACATCTACCTTTTTTTCCCCCTTTAGATTCATCCAAATCTCCCATGGAGTAATAGAAATATCACTATATAATGAAACTTATAAAACTTTAATATAGGATTTATACTTTTTCATGTCTATTATTTCCAAAGCTTGCCTCCATACCCTGTCAATCGGCTTCCTCAAGGGTATGGGTAAGGATCTCAGCTGTATCTGATTTGATTACATCCTAATGAAAATGGTGAGTTGATAAGTATCGGATATATCTGAACATTCTCCCAAAATTACATCTGACATTTACAAGAAATAATACTGTAAATTCAGCCTTAGGATCTAGTAGTTGCTTGTAAAGCAAAAATTGGCATTGGCAGGCTCATGTTGATCTAGAAATTTCAGGGAACATAAGAATTCCTTCAGCAGAAAAAAAATCTGTGCCTGTATTGACAGTAAATTTTAAGCGTCCAATATCAATCAGAAATGAAATGCAATGTAATTCAATATCCCTCCTTGAGACCTGGCCAAAAAGGAGAACTTTCACAAGTTGAAGAGTAGATAGTAACCCATCCTCCCATATTGCATAATACAACCTTGCTCACATATGGTTCTGCTCAGTGTTTATCAGACAACATAGACACTTCCACAAGCAGGAAAGAAAGTCCTAGGGACAGATTGGGGCAGTAAAAGGGAGATCTGTGACAAGCTGCATTGCCTCAAAATGAACTCTTGGAAGTACAGGGCTGAGCACCATTCTTTTTCAGAGATAGCTGCTGGGCAGAGAGAATCAGGTTTTTTTCGGGGTTTCATAATGCAGTGCCATTCCATTATAACTGTTTTTCTCCCTGGGAAAGAGTTTTTCTTGTGAAGTTTCCAGTTTGAAGTTTTTCCTCTTCTAAATTGCTCAGACCTCCATTTTTCAAAGTAGCTTTTAATTTCCAAATTTAAGGTAATTGTATGGCTAGAAACAATTTAGAAATATCCAGAACTAAAACAAAACATTTGAAAATTGTCTAAACAAAGTGCTGCACTTGACCCCTAACCTCACTGCTCTTTTCCAGATTTTCAGTTCACCAATATGGTTCAGATTTTGACTTTCTGGCCTCTGTCAGAACAAAAAAAGTTTTTCCAGCTCTTTGAAAATCCTCCCAAACTAAGAAAATAACTTCCAGCCTAGATCTAGTGCCAGTCCCATGCTCTTCTATCTATATAATTCTTAGTTTTTCTCCAGTGGCACAGGATGTTAAAAAAGAAGAGTTTTGACATTCAAAAGTGTGCAAAGACTGTAGATGCAGCGGAGATAAAGGAGAGAGAAGAAGGGAGATGGTGTCAGACAGAGTGTATCTCCTGTGAACCTCAGTCTTGCCTGTTTCAGTTTTCTCTTCACCCTCAGTAAGTTTTTACTAGAACCAGTATAAGAAATGTCCCAAGGCACTGTTGCTCCAGCCCACACAAGGTCCTGATAGCAATTCCCTTTTTCTTTTACATTTGACCTCACGTGGATCAGCCATGAAGTGCAGATCTCAGTTAGAGTCAGCTTCACCCACAGACTCATTACTTGCCCTGGATCAGATTCATAACTTTAATTCCAGTTGTTACTCAGTCAAAACTCCCAACTGACTCCCAGAAGACTTGAGTGCAAAGTATGTCTCTGCCATCACTCATAACTCTTGCAAAACATCCATGACCTTAGAAAAATACTGGGTGCCCTTTTGGATTCAGAGAAATTCTTCTTCAGAAGAGAAGGATTCACATCACCCTTGCCTCTCCAGCTGTAGTAGAACACCACAGCCATCCTCTCCAGCTGTCCCAGGCCTGAGTGAGAGCAGGCAAGATCACACAGCCACAAAAATTTGAAGCACTTCTCAAGTTAGTTGAGTGCTGTCTCTGCTCTCCTCTCACTTTGATGCACTGGTCAGTATAACAGGCTGGAGAGCCATCTTCCAGTAGAGACATACAAAGCAAGGAAATCCTGCAGAGGCTGCTGTTCACACACTCTGCTCAGGGGACTACTGCCCCTTGAAATTGGTCATAGACAAAGCTGGCAGAGGCAAGGATTCAACTGACCTGGCCACAGCCATTTAGAATAAAGTGCATATCATAGGCTGTGTTTTCTCCCTCAGCACTCAAAAGAGGAGAGCAGAGACTTCATTTAAGAAATATCATTTTTTTATCCACATCTAGGCATGTCTGGGAGACCAATGGAGTCAGGGCTTTAGGCAACACCCTGACATCACAGTCTAGTGGGGAGGGATATGATACCAAAAGTGTCTATGGTGCAGAATCCCTGGGTTCCACTCCTTATCCCTAGGCATAGTAAGAGAAATCAGCCCATCAGGGGAAACAAACCCAACTCCAAACCAAGGTCACCCCTTGGCATAAAACCTGCCAGATACAGAGGCAGGGATGGGCTGTCTGCATTCCGCGAAGGCACATTAAGCACACACACACACTACAAGCTGCGCAGCCGAGAGCAGAGTGGAGCCACCATGGCTTGGACTGCTCTCAGCAGACTAGAGCTCATCTCTGAGCTGTCACAAGGAAGATCTGCCACATCTATCTCCCCACTGAGCATGATTTTTGCTTTCAAGCTTAGAGCTGAAAGCCCCAAGTGCAATGGGACAGTGTGCAGTGCAAAAAGCATGAGCTCTGGAAACCATCTTGTGTGAGCAGCTCCTCCGAGGCAGGACATACTGTTTCGGCAGCTAAATGGTGAGCAGGCTGTTCTGGCATCTCATGCACCTCATAACCCTAGAAAGCAGCAGAAACTGGAAGTAACCTTGGCAGCCTCTGATGCCTCCATTTCTCATCTTCCCTAGTGCCTCCACTTCTCACCCCGGTAAGTGTAGTGACTGGAGCTGAGTCTTGGCCAGACTGAGTTTAAACAGACTGATTTTCACCCCAGACTACAGCAGATCTCGAGGCAGTGAGTGCCTGCAAGTGCTGTGAAGCACCTGTGTGAGGTTTAGAAGGAAAGAGTTCTATGAGACCTGAGTGTGGAGAAGTATGTGTTTCTCACAAGTGCGGCCAACCATACCCTCCCAAAACCATATATGAGATCCCTGAAGAAGGCAGCTTAAAAATCACTGAATTTATCAGCATAACAGTGATGTTTCTGGGATTATTTTTATTTGCCTTCTGGTTTGAAGGCATTTTAGATCATATTTATGTGTATTTTTTTTCTTCAACCATAAAACCTAAAAGCTCTGTTGAGATTTTTATTGTTCCCATGAATCCAGGAGCTGGAAGTTCACAGAATGTTCATGGGACTTACAGTAAAACTCATGAGCTAAGAACGCATAGGCTTGCATGCAAGAGGCTGTTGTGTAGTGCTAAGCAAATTTAGTCTGTATAACAATATGTAAAGGGAAGTATGTGAGGAGGATGTTGTAAGTTAGTATGACGTGTCTGTGGGAGAGATGATGGGTATATAGGGGATTGCTGCACTTTAGGGCCATAAGTACATCTCTGGCAATTGTGTTTTCTTAAGTGTGCCTGGTATTTAATTTTTTTCAGTGTGCAGAGGAGCATGAACATCATTTGCTAGCGATTTGCTGGCTGCATACAGGAGGTGTTACAGAACACAGAAACATAGACAGGTATTTGAGGACTAGGCTGTGACCGAGAATAGTCACAGCTGGACTTGGCCTTTCTGTTAATCCAGAAATAGACTTTTCTCCCATGTGCTCACTGAATCCAAACCACAGAGAGGATTAAATCTAGTTGAATCACAAACTGCTGGCTAGTGGTAGATGAACTCTAAAGCTAGAAGGTAAAATATCAGAATCAGCTATTTTTGGCTATTCTGTACCTTTTCAGTCCTCAGTGCTGACACACTTGTGGATTGTTCTAGAAGGCCCACCTGCTAATAAGGACTCTCTGATGCAAATTCAAGGCACCTAGAGTTTTACGAGTCCAAGCACTCTCGATATGCAAGTCAGCCCTGTCCCCCACGCCCTCTCCATTTCAGGAGCTTGCATATGCTGTGTACCACACAGGCACACCCCTCACAATAGCACAATTGCAGGGGCAAATCCTGTCACAGCCTCTCTGAGCTCCCAGAGCCACTGCTGCCAGAGCCAGCATTGTGCTGCTGGCAGGCAGCCACCATGTCAGGCTTCCCTGTGAGCCCAGAGATACGACACTATTGAGGCAGTGCTGGAGTATCTGCTGCTCTGCATCCCTGCTGCCCTGCACAGCCCCACGGGCATCAGCAGCGCTGTCACAAATGGAAACATTCAGCAGTCTTGATGGGTTGTAATCCTCTAAAGACCACTCGATCTTTAATCACCTGATTAAGATTCTGGGCTTGCAGTTCTCATTTTTTTCTACTGAGATGTGCTTTCTTTCACTGCCTGTCAACATAGCTGAGAACTCCAACCCTTGCTCAGCGGAAGCACAATAAGGTTCTCTTTATGGGCATGGCTGCAGTGGTCATCAGTGAAACAGTGGCTTCAGATCCTGATGACCTAGAGGTTCACATGGAGATGCTACTTCCACATGGTGAACTGATAGCAATAACTTAGAAATGTAACAGGTACGGTATGATAAATATTAGAAGGAATTAGACTTTTTCATATGCACAACATTCCCAGAAGCTTCATCAAGACCTTACACGGAGCTTGCAGGGAAGGATAGGGAAAAATAACTATATTTTTTTCTTTAGTCCTAATGTTCACTTCTGACCTTGCATCAGGAGCTGAAGCAGAAACGTCAGAAAGAGCTGGGGGCAGAGTTGTTCTGGTCCACTTTAGCTTAGCCCATCAGGTTCGGAGCTCAGTTTGCACTTCTTAATCACCACGGTGGTTGTGCCAAAGATAAGGCAGAAGAGCTACATGCAGAAGCAATTTTCCTGTGAGTTACTGTTTCAGTGATTCAATCATTTTACTGGTCAGTGTGGAGTGGCTCTCAAGCGATTCCCTTAAACTGATGGGCAGCTGTTTTTCAGCATGAAAAGAATTACAATTACAGCAGAATTCCAGGCATGACCCTTTCCACATGCATTTTAGCTCCTATATAAAACCTTTTGGCAGCATCAGATGGGAGGAAAAGGTTCTTTGGTCAAACAGTTTAAAACTTATTGTTTTTTTTTAAGTAAATACTTGATAACATCTATTTAACACAAGCTCTCTGTGAATACGTGTATAAGGAAAAAAATCTGTGTGAGAGAGATATAAGACTATAACTAAAGCTGGTTTGCAAATTTCCGACTAAACAAAGTTTCATCAGTAAACACTGCTTCCTTGAATGTTTCATCTGAAGCATCTCACATTTGATCAAGTTTCACTGAAGTTGAGACAAAGCTAAGGTTTAACAGATTGACAATAAAGTGGATTTGCATTGCTAAGCAGCTCAGATGACTTTCATTTTTCAGATTTGTTTTCAGAATTTCCAGTACACAACAGTAAAGAACAAATTGGAAACGGAAAAAAGTGCATCTCACAAAGCTTTCTCAAGTCAGCAATGCTGACTTTTTGGTCACATTTACTGATCTCATCTTCAGTTGTGCTTTGAGAAGTTCTCATCCTTGTTCTCAATCCCTTAGAAAGGGGAGATCAGATATTACTGAACAGCCACCAATTATAACGTAATTGTAAATTATGCCAGAAAAAGTGAAAAAAGCAATTGGGGTGGGAGGGGGGGGAAGAGGAGGAGGAAAAATTTCATGGGTAGTTTTAATCCTCACCTCTTCAGTACCTCTGTGCAGAACTAAGGTAGACTCTGGTGTACTAAACGGAAATAGCTGCAAGCTCTTTGTTTATTTGTGTTTCTTATTTTTGACCTCTGACAAAGCAGTCACCAAAGATCCCAAAGAAGACACTGTAGCCACTTTTTTTTAGCAGTGACTGGGAATTTAAAGAGGCATGAAATTTAAAACATATCCCAGGTACCAACTTTCAGAAAGCACTAAGAAGCAGTGCCCTGGAAATCAGCCTCCTTGAGGTTTTCCCATTCAGAAACTCAAACACCGAGGTATTCAAAATCACCACCACATGGACTCTTTATAGTCCTAAAAGCTCAGTCCCCAATTAGGTTGATGCAGAAAAACATGGTAATTTTTTGCTATTTTTGGAAACCATTTTCTAAATACTAATTCAGTTAATTGCCTAACCAGATACTGGGAAATCACCTCCTTCTTAGTTAACTGTCTCAAACACTGATAAAAACAACTTTGCAAGAACTTGCCTCGATCACTCTGGGAACCTTCAACACTATTTCATGGAAATCAGACCATATGCTATCATTGCCACCCTGCATCATATATGCAAGTGTATGTGTGTTCATATACACACATGGTGCTTGGAAGAGCCAAAATATGCCAGAGGCCATTCTGGCATTACAAAAAGTCTTAGAGGTTTATGGAATAACTGTGAAAAAAGATAATTTTTCCTCTCAATGTATCTCAGTATCTATATCTGCACTTCTTAAATACTATTTCAAGCACTGACGATGCCTGTTTGTGTGTGCATATATTGTGCTTTGTTTTCTTTTCTATCTGGGTCATTAACTGGAAAAAGTCAGCTCATGTGCAAAACATCTGTTTTTTGGTAAAGTCCTGCTTTTCCTCAGCTTAGCAGCTGCATTGATTGAGGCATAAAGCTGTTGCCGAATTGTTCACAAGCAATGTGACACGGGCAGAACAGCAACCTACACTCCTTTCCAACCTTGGTTGCTTTCTTTCTGGTGCCAAGTCAGAAAAATTATCATTATGAATGATTGATAGCATGCAATCAGCTGCTTTCAGGACTATTACCATCTCTAATTCAATGAGGGAGGAGGTGAATCAGTCTTGTTTATACTATTGAAATCTGGCTGGAGGGCTTTGGCTGGGCTGTGAAGGTTCAGTTCAGTTCATTTGGGGATTTATGTCAGCATTTCACACATTCTGGGAAACTTCACTCACTCTGTAGACGGTGCCTCTAGCTCTAGAAGGTAACCTGGGCCATAGAGTATCTGTAACAACCACATCATTATCCAAGGTGGTTTCCATCTAGTTTATGGAAAGTGTTTATTATTTCTAGGGCACCATAGGTGTGCACAGCATATTTTATGGCCATGTACAACATGGCTCAACTCCTGCAATCAGGTCCATTGCTAGGAGCTCTGGTGACCATGCTTTGTCTAGAAGGGCTCTGCTAGTGCATCAGCATCTGGGTCTCTAACTCTGGAGGCAGGATCAGGGAGAGTACTAGGCAGTGCACAGATAAGTGTGAGTCAGGGTAGAAGGAGGCTGAGATGTGAAATCCTGGAGTGCAAAACATTTTGGCTACAGATAGTTTCAGGTATTACTCTTCACTTAACTAGGTTTTAGCTACACTAGTGCCATTCGGGCTAACTAACTCACCTTGTTTATTCCTGTCTCTCACCATGAATGAAAAATGAGATGGAGGCAACAGAGATCCTAATTTCAGTATCTCAGTGAAATGTCTTTATTTGGGCTGAATCAATATGGGATGTAGTACTGAGGAACCTGGAGAAGACCATATTCCTTTGAGAAAGATCTGTACAACTACAGATGATCCCAGTCTAAATAGAAAGATGGGGGGAGACATAGACAGGGCACTCCCAGGAACTGTGAGTATGATAGGCAGAGATCTCAGCACACCAGTATTTATTCTCATCAACCAATCAACTCACATCAACTAAAGCTGGCCACTACAGTCCAGGGCATCTTGATGTAATTATTGCAGAGGTTTTTTGCTCAAATGAGCCAGACTAACCAGCAGCCATATTTAGGCTGAATTTAAACCATACTGTTCCTCTCAATGCAAATATGAGCTAGATGTCCCCTGATAGCAGTGCCTTTAACCTTTCAGGAAGCATGAGGCAGCTGCCATCTGGCTGGCCATCTGTCTTTCAAAAGGTGCATGTATAGATGAGGAAGCAGGAAGACTAGGTGACGTATGACAATGCTGAAGGCCCAAAGTATTGGTGACCTCAGTGCTTTTAAGGTCTGGGTTTGCCCCACATGTATTCTGTCACTCCCTTGCTTTTGGGGGTACCAGCCACATGCACAATTACCACTGGGCTGGAGGTTCTCCCCCTCTTCTTTGACATTAATGAAGTTGCACAAGTCACACTTGCTGCCCTGCTTTGGCAAAGTTTATCAAGCTGTTACCTTGTGAGCTCCCAGTTCAGTGCCAAGCGGAGGAAAAAGCTTTTGAGGTTTCATTTACTATTTTACCTTCTTGAAAAATGCTATGTCTTCTGGCTGGGAGCTGGGATACGGGCGCAGACAGAACCAATTAGCCAAGCCCTTCCACATCTGGCACCCAAGTATCTGCATGCTACCATAGCTAAATGGCATTTGACCTGGGATCTTGATCTTCCACAGACAGCAACTTTATTAAGAACAGCTCAAGGAAATCCCCCATCCCCCTACCCTAGTCTGTGCTGTGCTAAATTGCCCTCTGCTCAGTCACTCCTGACAAACACTGAATTGCTTACGAGACCCTGGGGCACACACACAGAGCCACTACAATGAATTTTACTGGCATACCCAGCTTTCTCTGCTGTTGCCTATTGCCATCTTTCAGCACAGTGTCATGGGATGATTGTGTAAAAGGCTTAAATACCCATTTCTCTGGAGATTCTTTTGCACTGTGACATCTCAGACTTGGACTCTACCGTTTTTAATACATTCTGTGGGATTTGTAGTGTATAAACCAACACAGAGAGGTTTACGAGAACTTTTCTCCAGCAGCATGTACAGCCAAAATTTCTTGGAGCATGAGATCTTGTGTGGAGGGTTTGAGTTTTGCTTCTTGAAGTGTTTTTTGTTGTTCATAGCCCACTTAGCCCGGATGTACTTGGCATTTTATATCAAAGAGAAAGAAAATGCCCAAAATGAAACAGGATAGTTTCATGGGGGAAGGAAAAACCCAATTATGTAGTTTTGATATGATTGCTAAGTATGACATTAGCAGAAGGCTCAGGAGCTACACATCCAAGTCATGTTAAAAAAGACCTAAAAATGCATGACTCTGCACATACGGACTAATTACAGTCATCTTCTCAGTTGAGACACCTTTCCACATTACCTGACCAGAATGTCACAGCAAAAAAGTAATCTATTAAGAGATGACCCATTCTAATTACTTATATAAGTGCACTGTTGTAACACATGGAAGTCTTTCTTGTTATTATTCTTCGTCTGTTCTGCTCAGATGACAAGTGCAAACTGGGACATATAGAAAGAAAAAATGACACAGCCAAAGCTTCACAGACTGTTCAGGGCAGAAGATTGACATTGGAGGCTTAAAACACAGGTCTAGCCTTCTTTGCACTAGACTGGCTGTTGTCTCAAGAAACTTCATCTGCAGATAAGGACATGCACTCTCTCTCTGCATGTACAGCAGATGATGAGTTTGCTGTACTACATCAGAGAACAAAAATAAAAACTGTGTAAAGTCACTTAAAGCTGGATGATAAAGGATTCAAGATCTAGTGCTAAATCTCAGTTACAAGGCCTGAAGTGAAACACTACCTGTCTTTTAGATTTTGCTTGTTCTACTAGGCTGCTCCAATCCAACCCATCATTTCCAAGGACATCTTTGTCTACAAGTTCATGTCATTCTCTTTACAAAAAGCAAATTTATATCCTAAGAAGAGAGAAGAAGGTCTAGCACCCTTCAAGCAATACTGTTTCAGTGTTGTTTCCTGCTGTGGGTAGACTAGCTTAGAAATATAGCAGTAAGAACTATTCATTATGAACTGTCATTGCAGTTGTACTATAGATTCACGATTTATATCAAGTTCCTCAAAGTTTGTTAGCATTTTCAAGTGATGCCTGCCCCCTCCCCCCCACCTTAAACCAGAGCTGAGTATAACAGGGTCATTTATAGCTCCAGGTCAGAACTAGAAGAAATTCTCTTTTTTGACCTCAAAGCAGTTGATTTTGTGTATGCTTAGACCTCAGACCATGGATATGCGGATCAAAACCAAAGAAACAGAAACCCTTTCACTATGAACCTGCATGGCTTTCCCTGGGAACTGAAGGAAAAAAGCTGATGTTCATTCATCTTTGAAGTAAGAACAGTGTTAGAGGAGTGGGATGATGCAGTGGTTTATTAATCACCCTGGGATCCCAGACATGTGCCTTCATTTTCCACTTCTAGAACTACATAATGGGATTTTCAACCAGTTCTTTAGATAGGAAAGAGTGTGGTGTACTCTGAATACCAAGCTAGCACCGGTGAAGGAGCATTTTAACCTTGCTTAAAATCTATAGGTGCTACAGGGGCAGAAATCATAACAGTCAAAATGGGACAACACGGAGTACATGCAAGTGTCATAACCTGTCTTCCTTCATTCTAATTTTTCAATTCAGAGTATTAAGTCTCTGAAAAACAGAAGGCGCAGAGGCAACAACTTTGCTGATAAAAAGACTAATTGACATATATCCAATGTTCAGAAGAGAGAAAATCGCAACAGACTTTTTTTCCCACACATTTAGGTAAAAGTTTGTTTCTGCCTTGTACTCTGCTTTCTGTTACTAATTGATTACAATATTTACATCATCTAGAAATTCAAAAAGTAGGTACATTTACTGAGATCACCTTTCATGCAGATATAGAAACAACAAAACTAAACTGGCAGAGAAGTAGCAGCAACCAGAGAAATCCACCCTATGGTTACTCTAGTTTTACCTTGCATTGTCTACTCTGGTTCAGAGCAGAGCAAGAGGACAGAGAGGGGCTCAGGTATCATTGTGGCAAACATCAATGAGGATTCAAGGATCACGCATGTCCCAGTTTTAATTTTCCAGAAGGACTTTAAAGTTCTTAGGACATTTAGGATCTAACATTTAAAACAATATGAGCCTAAGTCACTACAGAAAAACATCATTAGGAGTGTTTTCTGCCTTTAGATCCAAGAGCCTCAACTTGATGAGGCAAAGATTCCCAGAACTTTTCAACAGCTCTCGGAAGCCTAGGAACAGAAGATATCTCTAGCTACTGCCCCAGACAGAAAGATTTTCTTCTTTCAAGACTACAGCTTCCATGAGAGAGAAAATGTTTAAAGTGAGGCCCACAACTTGAGGAAACCTCAACCTTCAAGACAGCACTCTTAGGTCAATAGTAACGTGGATGCAAGCAATGGGAACCTGACCCTGTGTCATGGGAGCATCCTGTTATCCCTGGTGACTTGAGTATAGAAATCAAGCTGCCCTGGGTATCCAACAGCTTACAGAGAGAGCCCATTTACTTTGTGGGCTGCCCAACTGGCTGTATCCTCTGAAACCTAATATCATCAGTCCTGAGAATCAGCCTCCCATTCAGGCTCTGCCCTGTGGGAGAGGTCACCTCCAGATCTCATACTTCTGACAGACAAAACAAAGGGAGTTAGAAGACTCAATGGGTTTTAATATATATATATAATAAAATTAAAAAAAAAAAAGGAAAAGAAAAAAGGAAACAAGATACAAAATTCAAATGTTGGATGTGAAAAGTAGCTAAACTCTATTTTACACTGTCCAAAATGCTGTGAAACCTCTGGCAGCTTCTTCCAAGGAAGAAGGACATTCATTGGCATTTCCTGCAATTTCTGCTCCTAGGAAAAAGAAAGAATCATTGGGCTTCCCTGGCTATCCAGCTCCCTTCACATTCTAAGAGAATTATACTCTAAGATCTAAACTTTCTCTTCCTGAAAACCATGTATTTATCCATGCTTTATAACTGATGCTGACTAAATGACTGGGAATGATGAAATCATTGAGTGGGCTAAATCTGTTTCCCCAGTTTGATTTAATGGGCATTATTTTAAATGTTAATGATTGCAAGGAAACAACCTGGCTTAATTAGCTGTGATTGGGCATAGAGGTCATCTGGGTTTTCTTGCTGGTGGATACAAATTCTACATACGCTGATTATTCATGGAGAGCAATATATTCATTTGCAGGTGGTTTGTACAAACTGATGCCAGTGAAAATTGTCCTATTAAAAGCTCCTTGAAAGCTGAAAGCACACAGCTGCTTTCAGATCATCAAACAGTATTAGCCAAGCCTCATAAAATGACTGGTACAATCAACATCCCCATTGTCACAATTGCCTAGAAGCATCCAGCTTGGAGAGGATCCACTCATGCCAAGCATGCTCAATACTGTACAAAGAAAAAGTACAGTAGGTTCTTGACTAAGAAACCTTGTCTTTAGTGGTGCTTCCAGTCTTCTCTTGTTGTGCTGAGACTCTTAAATCTCCTTGATCAAAAGAGCTGATTGAATCCATTTCTCAATGAAAAATATCTGGTATTGGAACATACACATTGGATGGAAATTTAATAGAGATTGCTTCTTCTCCCTCTTTTTGTATAAGAGCACACCATTCAGAATCACAGTGTTAGTATCTAAAGACTAAAACACACAAACCCAGTGTGGTTTGTGTGGGAACACCGTAATAACTGTGTGGGATATCCAATAAAAGGTTGCTTTAAAGTGCAAGCCAAAAACTTAGCTAAAAACCAGGCAAGCTGTACGGGAATGATGGCAAAAAATCCTCCTCCAAACCAATCTTTTCTCTTTGGCCACCCTGCCCCAGGGCTGGTCACCCCCACAGCTCCCACAGTCCTGTAAAATCTGCCATTGGAGACAGAAGCTCAGTTCTCACTGAAGTCAGCAGGGTCTTCTACAGTCCTTCACAACCAGCACATGCCCATCACCCATCCCTCCCTCCCCTCCACTGGGTACACCATGCAGAACACCCCTTGAAGTGAACAGGAGTTTTGCCAAATTAAGATCTGCGGGTTCAAGCCCTGCATGCTGTAAATAATTAGCCTTAAAAACATCCCCACAACAAAATTCACTGCCTGAGGACTTGTAAATGAGCACAGTAAAAATAATTCTCTTGCTGTCTGTAAAATGTGTTTCTTATTAGAGAATGCTCCTGACCCCAGGAGTGGCCACACTGTATTTCTCTCTCTGGTTCTCACTCTTACACACATGAGCGCATGTGCACATGCACTTTGTTGATTTCTAAAGCTGGCAGCTGTAACAGTAACAGCAGTTGTAGACATTTTGAGTATTTATTCATCCCCCATATGTTGGGAAAGTCTTTGGGGGTTCAAAATAAGATCCTTTGCCCTCATAGAAAGAAGAATAAATATGTTTAAAAGAATGTTACAAATTTGGCAAACATCACATCACAACATCAATCCAGACCCTCATCAGAGCGAAGCAAATAACAATGTGCAGATTTTATTAGAAGTACAAGAATGAAAAAACTGTTTCCCACAACTGAGGAACTTAAAGTCAAAAATAAGCAATCCTGAACTCTAGCTTTGCCTGTGGTAATGAGCTGTTCCTCCCCCAGCAGAGTGCGGATGACTGTTTGCTTCACCCTGCATTGCACTCCTTTCTCTGAGAGTTGTCAGTTAAAGAATAGATTGTGCTGAACAAAAAGAAAACATTTTCTCCAGTAGCCAATGGATCCTGATCCTCCCTCTGCCCCGGCTTTACATGTTGTCTAAAGCAAAAACAACGTTTTTATGGATGAATGCTTTTCCATGCAAGGTGCCTTCTGTTCAGTTTCCCAGCACACAATGGCTGCTCAGTTTCCACAAAGATGCAACATCACTTGATTGTAATGATTCCTGATCAGAACTAAAGACAATTTATCAGCACAATTGGACACATAACAAACATATGTAAGTGACCGTGTTCTGGGAGCAGTGAGAACCACAGCTATCAGCACCACAGCTCAAAGCATTTTTTGAGGAGAAAGAAAATTCTTTTCGGTGTCATTGGAATTGTAATCACTGAGATCAGGCATAAGAGGGAGACGTGGTCACATAACAGAGCAATTCAGAGTTTAATTCCATTCTTCCCACTCTTACTGATAGCATAGGATGAGAGTTTCCCCCAAATGAAAATATGGATAACTATTGGTTCCACAAAGGTTACTCTGATTTATGCTAAAGGAAACAAAACACTGTCTAGCCTTAGGGGCTTTAGCTTTTAAAAAGGGCTTATTAGAATGCAGCCACAGGAGATTAAAAAAAAAAATACGGTCAAGTTCCCTGCTCTTGATAGTTATAAGCCAAACAAGAAGTTCTGGGATTGGTACTGAATACACAGCATGAACTTTAAGACATTTGCTTTGAAAAAGTCAGATGAGGTGATCAGTGATTCCTTCTGGCCTTAAAACATCAAACATATATGATGAAAGTAGAGAAACCAAGGGAAACATTTTATAAAAGATCCTGTGCTTGGTTCTTCTGTATTCCTTTCTATTTCCTATTGGTTCACTTTGTCACTGCTGTACTTTGATCGAAATGAAGTGTTCTTCAGCTCATGAAAGAAATATCACTAAGGCATGGCTCTTGCTAATAATTCCCAGCAGAACCACTTGGTGGATAATGCTTGTTTATCAAATTTGACATTGATTTGCATTTTCAACACTCGCAGCAACTTGATCTCTGCAGAAACTGGCACCTCTATGTTGTCTTTGAAGCTGAAGGGTGTTTAGAAGAATTCTTCAGACCCTGTAAACCAAGATCCTTATCCCATAAGGGGATTTCACACAGAACTTTGACTGCAAGTTTGAATCAGTTATATTAAACCTGAACATTTTTCAAGCAGTCAGACAAGTTTAAATTCCAGTGGAGCCAAAACATTTTCAGCCATATAACAACCAGGTTTTAGTGTTAATAAATGTCCTTTTCCTCCTGTCTACAGTATGTCACTGCAAAATGAAACTGCTCCTAAAGAATGTTAACAGAGACACACAATACATTTTACCTCCTTGGGCTCCTACAGCTGTGCAGCAAGGGTAATTCACGGCTACATTCCAGTCCCTGGTGCTTATAAAGTAGTTTTCCTTTGTCCTCAAGACCACGCTTGTCTCTGATGAGGTCAAAGACATGACTGGGATGAAGGGGCTTATGAGTGCAGATCTCATTTCCATCATAGATGGAACTGATTATTCTAGGTAGGCTTTGTCTCCTAAGGGCCAAAATCAAAGATGGAGTCTACAACATTGTTACATCTAAATCAATAGCTTCTTCCAGCTCCTTCTGTCATTCCAAGCACAGTTACTCCAACTTTGTTTAAACCTGAGCTCACTTCCTACCATGGAAATACATGGCTCACCTTTACAGAAGGTTGCATCCCTTCCCTTACACATGTATTAGGTCCCACATGCCAATAGATCACACCAAGCACAAAGTAAAAACCAAAATGATGTAGAAAGTGGCAAATTAGGAGACCTAATTCAGATGAATTTGCACCACAGTAGATTCCCAACTATACTGGCTGGGCATAAACAGATCTACACGAAGGAATCTAAACCAGAATGTGTCACTACCCTACTGAATGTAGCCAAAATTTGTTTCCCTATTTACTGTCTGTAACCTGATGTAGTAAGGTCACATTAGCTCAAAGTGAATTAATTAATTTGTCTGAGCTTGAACCCATGGAACCTCTTGGTGAGCTGTCAAGAGTGTTGCCCCAGACATATTACCCTTTGTAACCCTGTAGGTGGAGAGTAAACAGAGAGTAAACTATATTGTCTCACAACAGGGCTCTAAACATAGATGAAAAATACCCTTATGTCCACTAAATGCATGCAAGCAAATTTTACTGATAAGACTTCATAAGCTTCCAGGTGTAAACTCCCAGTAAAATATTCTACAATTTCTGAAACATTGATTTTAACAATTGAAATCTTCCAGGCTGTTATTTTCCCAAAATCATTCGGAAGTTTGACCAAAATGTTTAAGCAGCTTCTAGAGCACAAGGATAAAACTGTCTACGAAAGTGTTTTTGTTATTAAAATAGGGGAAGAAAGGGAGATTTATTAATTATATTTTTTTATTAAATCCAAATGCGGTAAAAGTTTGCACCAAAATAACAAATGGAAATAATTAAAGCTCTTCCTTGGGCATGTGTATTACAGATCCTCATTTGTTGTCCTCTCCTCCAGTCAGGCCCTGAGACATATGGGAAAAACGAAGTTAAAACAGTTATATTAATAAAGCCATGAAGAATAATTGTTTATAAGCACATAGCCAGTATCCACCTGCCATAACCTGGAACTGCACTATGCTACCAGATAAGAATGTGACCCATGATAAAGTACAATGGAGGTCACAGACAGCTTTGGGGGAAAAGGAAATCCAGCATTTTCCCTCCTAGTTAAATCTTCAAATAAAATAACATGGTTACAAACTGGGAAGGTGGCTCTTTTCACTGGCAATTAGAGGCATGTCTAGGGTCACTGTGGAATTCAAGACCATATGAAGGTAAGAGGCAGCATGAACAATCCCAGGACTCTGGCTGGATGCAGATTCATCCCTCGGCACTGATTGTCCACAGAGTCTACAACCACCAGGGAAACAGAGGAAGCAATGCAAGTAGAATTATAAAGTACTTAAATATTCTAAGTAGTTAGTCTGAGAATGTGAGTTATATTGATCTTGATGTCGTGAAGTTCTAATCAGCCATTTCACATGTCACAGTGAGAGCTATGGATTCAGGCAAACACGTATTCTCAGCAATATTTTATTACACATCTCATGATTTTGCCCTGAGGGGGAAAGGAACTTGACTATAACTTCAGAACCACAGTGTACACATCTAAAACACGAAGCTACCCTTGTGTCATCTCCTGATCCTGTTGTATCACCTTACTACTGAGGGCAGGAAGCTCCTTTCAGGAATCACAACAATCACACTAAGACATAAGCAAGAGTTAAGATGAATATGTGCTGGGGTCTATTACACAGCACAGTCAAAAGTGGTTCTTAAAAGTGGTCCATGGGCCATTTTAGCCCTTGATCAAAATCTTCTAAGCAGGGAGAAATCTCAGACCCATCATTTCCTACTGAATTTATATATAACATTTCTCCAAGTGCTTTAATGATCTCCTTCCTGTTGGGACTGGAATAGGCAGAGGTTAAAATTCCAGCCCAGATTTATGACAAGTGAAATGTGAGTTTTGCGGCACAGACACAGACAGATATTCAGTTCAAGGGTTCTGCATCCTAGTTCTTTAAACTACTGCCATTTTCTTTTTGACATTCCCTTAGGTAAGAGAGCAGTAAACAAGTACAGCAAGACAGCTATTACTGTTGTTTATTTGTATCAAAACTTTTTCTTTGGAAATTTGCAATTAGACAACATTTCTATAAAAGTCTCATGTTTTACTATTTTTTTTCTTCAAAAGCTTGTAATTTAATGGATTTACAGTATTTGCCAAAATTTATTAATTGAAGAAGTTCGTAGAAAGTGGCAGGTATGAGGGATGCACATACTAATTCATAGTGTCTGGGGGAGGAGAGCTATTTTCTGCCAAAAACTGTTCAGCTTTCAGAAACAGATGTATTTTGGGTTTTCAGAGTTTGAAGGAGATTCCTGAAAGCAAAGTTTCCACAATGGGAAGGAGACACACTTTTTATACTAGCTGTACATGATTCATCAGTTCAGTTGTGTGTTAGATGAACCAGCAGCCTGAAGTTCACTGTGCTATTACTTAGCCAGACTAAGAGGGGAAAGCTGACCTGAACAAAACACTAATATGTATAACAATATATATGTGAAGGCAAGAATACTGTATATGAACAGGGTATAATAGCAAAAGGAAAGGTCATTGAGAAATGATCTTCAGTTTGGAAGAACAATAAGGTGTTATCAGGCAGGTCTCACGGCAGTGGACAGTGTAGAAAGATAACTTGCATCCAGAAGCTTGTGCAGCATCCACACAAGCCAGTAAATCCTGCCAACACTTTGTGTAACCATTAGTTCAGGGGCAGTCCCAGAAAGGTCTGTAGTGGAACATATTCTAAGAGGAGATGGAGTCCAGAATCTGAATCTGAATCTCTGAGATCCTACAAACAAAATTCTATTCTCTAGGAGAAAGATAATTTCCAAGAAAACTTCATTCCAAATTTCCCCATCAAGCAATAATGGCTTCCCTGTAGGAAAATTAGAAAAAAATCGGGCACAGGCAGGGGGAAGGGTGAGAAAACAAAGACTTGCTTTGTTCCCCATCCTATGACTCTCCTTAAGCTCTTGTCAGTTGAAAACCAGATTTTTTTTTTTATTATTATTCTAACTTTTCCAGCTGGAACAGAGCAGTGGAGCTATGTGCAAGCATTACCTTCCGAGCAGAAGTAACACTTCCACATGGAAATGAAATTATTTTTTAAAAAGTTGTTCAAGAGAAAAAAAGCCTGCAATTACACCCTATTTCATTCTGGTGAAAAACCTTCATTTTTGACAGAAAGCTTTAACTTTCATTTAAAACGTTTTTTAACCAGCTCTGCCTACAGAAGATATTTTAAAGATCTGTTTCACAAATCAGCATGAGCCTTTCTAGGGCTCATCAGTGAGGCACGCATTATTTTGTCCAAAGCTATTACCCTTGTCCAAAGCTATTACCCTTATCCAGAGCTTTCTGCCTCAGCTCTCAAGCTGATCAGCCTGCAACTACCTCATTTTATACTTGAATGCCTCATTTACACCAATGAAAACATGTGAGAGCCATTTGTGTTGGCTCACATCATATTCTGCTCAGCACAAAAGAACTGAGGGCAATTTCACTGCAGGCTCGACAATGGCCACTGTGCCTTTGAGCCCTCCAGCCTGCCTTATTTACAGCCCCACACACGCTCCACCGCTGCTCCAGCCGGGAACACCAGCCTTCCCGTTGGGACTGTTTGCTCTCAATGTTTTGGTCTCTCCAGCAGGAGATCAGAGGCAGATCAAACACACAGGATCCTCCTGCTGAAGAAAGAAAAGGCAGGAATCACCTCAAAGTCACTCTTCTGTTATAATCCAGATGGGAAATAGACTCTGAGTATTTTCTCTGCAGTTATAAAAAGTTGTAAGCACAAAATATAAGGATATAAATGGAATAGTTCATGTGACAACAGGCAGAATTTAAGTGACAAATTCCCAGTGCAGTAAAAATGTCAGTTTTTAACTGCCCCAGCCTAAGACCAGATGCCACTCAAAGAAATTCATGCCAGTGCTCTAGCAGCATAAGGCTGGCCCCGAAGTGTTACGTCTAAGTGTTCACATCTAGGACTCAGTAGCAGGGCTGGGAGGTCTGGCCTGGGATCCCTGAATTAATCCACCTATACCCACTGGCTAAGCAAAAATCTTAGCTTTAAAGATCTCAGTTTCTAATTATGTTGAAGAGCCATGGGCTTGAAGAAGAGGATAGGAAGAACATGAAATCAGCTGGAGCTCTCTTAAGAATAGCTACTCTCTGTACCTCTGGTTGAATGGACAGAACAATATCTTTTTTTTTGTCTACTGAAAAACATTCATTCCTCAGTCAAGATAGGGATTGTAAACTTTGTCTAATTTGGCTCCTGCATAAGGTCATTCACTACCTTCCTCCCCTCTCTGCTCTGATATTTGTAAGCTCTCAGGCCTTCCTGTGCAGCAGGGCTGGAAAGGAAGGCACTACACTGCAGCCTGAAACAGCTCCACCTTTGTCCTTCTTGGTTTACCCTTTGGCACAAGAAGTCACATTACAATTGTCTCCTAGTTGGGAGAAATATGCAGGAAACACCTAAGGAAAATATCTATTTTTCCTTTCCTTTTCCTTTCCTCAAGAGGAGGAAGATTATGAAATTGCCCATTTGCAGAGAATATTTTCTAAAATGTCCCATTTATAATCTCTCTCCTTTCCTAGCTGATCTGCCAGGAAACTCTCTCAGGATAGCAAATTCCTGAACTCAAAAATCTGCAGTTGATACCTGTGTTGACTTATTTTTGGAGGAAACTAAATGGCAGGAACATCCTGCATGGATGCACCAGTGACCTGATTTCATTTCTTCCCTGTGGTGTAAATCTCGTTAGAAAACACAGCATTACCCTCTGGAACTCATTTCCACAGGAGCCTCAGGAGTGGGAGTCAGGAGCTAACTACACATACATACAAATGACAGGAACAACCACAGTCAGAGTAGTTGGAAATCACTTCAAAACGCAGAAAAGATATGACTGACACTGCTTCAGGGAATTAGTCAAGCACCATGTAACAGAAATTAGAATAATGCTGTATCCTCTGGTAATTTTTTCCATTATTGTACCCACTGAGAACTTTTCTGTTATTTCATTCTTTCTTTTCAGAATGTTTCAGACTGGTCACTAGCAGAAAGTGGAGATGGAGTAAATTTGACAGAACTCATAAACAATTCCTATTTCCCATTTATTTGAGTTAAAACCACCAGCAGCCCTTAAAGAAGATGTTGGCAACTAGACGATGTTTTTGTGAGCTCAGCTCTATGACCAAAGAATCAGGGTTTAAATTGTTTCCACGCAATTTGTGCACATAGGTAAGTGTTTTCCTGAAGAAAGGCCCCTGTGCCTCAGTTTTCCACCTATTTAACAAGAGCAGTAGACTTGCCACTTCACAAAAGCTTTTGGGCAAAGAGGAACATGTTGGTTCACAAAGGGTGAGGGCACCACTCCACCTACCACTCTGGATCCCTACAAGGAAACAGAGGGGATCAGCCAAGTGACCAGTCAGATACTGAAGAAAGGTGGGTTCGTGGTGGCACCACTAACAATAACTCCTCTCAGCCATCCCACTTTCCCTTCAATATCAGCCTTTCCTGGGACTTGCACTATGGCCCTCCCATGCCAACCAAAATGAGGACTTGATTCTTGGCTGAAAACCATTTTGATATGCTGCAATAATGACAAATAAACAAAAGTTTTAAGACAGGAATCCAGATGCGCAGAACAATGCCATGATACCGGCTGATTCCAGAGCCGATGTAGAATTGGATATCATCTTTTGGGCACTGCTGATGGTGAACTTGGGGGGCAAAGACAAGCCAGATCTCTGTCTGGTGTTTGAAAGGAGTCAGGAAAAGTTGAAAGAGCAAAGGGTGTCTCTGCAGAGGGAAGATAGTGTTGACATCCAGCTGAACTGAGCATTCACTTTTACGCCAGAATCAAACTCCCAGATCTAAATACTGCCTAGTTTTGGAGGGCACCTCCTCAAGATCTGTGCCTCACAAACATCCACTCTGAAGATGGTGAACCAAAACTTATGTCTGAGTTTCCCATGCTACGGGGTGGCCACATCGAAATGCCAGACTCAAATTCTAATCTTGATCCTCTTTCACAGATTAGATCCCATAGGGAAAACCAAAGGTTCAGGTTTGTTGCTTATCCCAGCATCTGTACTTTGCACAGTGGCTAGAAATCACAGCAAGCTTGGTTATCCCTTGGCACTGCAAGATTTCTGCTGGAGTTAACGCTGGAAAGTACTCAGAAATGGCCACAAACCAAAACCACAAAGGGCCTGTCACAAGTCTCACAAACCTTGGTTTTGCACCGAGCTAATAACATCAACATCACTGAAGCTATGCATGATTTGTAGTCTGTAAGTGAGAACAGAAGCTGGCCGTCTGTGCAGAGAAGCTAAATCCCTTTAATTATTAAAACATATCCTACTGCTGTTGAAAATCCCATTGCCGTTGGAAAAAATACACTAGTAATAAATGTATGCTATACATCAAAGGCCTCTTTTGTAAATATAGTATCCAATTTTTTTTCTTAAAAAAAAAAATGACCTAAGGACTAAATTAATGTTTAATCTTTTATCTCAGAAACATTCTGTAGTGGCATATTTATCTGCTGTTTACATTTTTCTTCCTAATACAGCAATGAATAACTCTTGTTGATAATGAGAAATGATTTAATATAAATGGTTGAAGGGTCCTCTTCTGAAGTCGGTGGGAGATTTGACTGGGCAGGAAAGGCATCATTGGAGAGGAGTGCAGTAAAACTCGTTCCTGCAGTCCCAAAAATGCCTTTCACAGAGTGTCCATGCAAGTTGGCCCATCCTGGCCTTTGGAGATGAATAAAGCTTGAGCCCCCTTTCAAACTTGTACAATATTTTGGTTGTGAAATGGCAACTGTGCAGTTAACTCTGACATGTTAGGAATCCATGGCTTATTTCAAAGATCCAATGTCCCATACCAGCATAAGCACCACAGCTGAGTATTTGCTCTTAATCTGGTGAAAACGTGCCTTGGCTTAGAACTGCACAGAGGACTAGGCACGAGCAGCTGGGGTTCCTGACTCCCCTCCCAGCCAGTTGTGTGGGCAGCATTTCTGGCACACAGATCACAGACAACTCTTCTGGCCCCAGAGTCAGGCTTGGCCAGCTGGATGGGTGCAATTAGCCTGCAGAGACTGGAGAGGAGAGCTGGTGAGTGCTCAGCCTGCAGCAGTAGGGCCTTTGCCATCCAAACTGCACCAATAATCTGGACTCTGCAGGGGGGTCTCATGATATGAAAGGTGTCACTTTTAGCAGCTGTATCTGCCTTACTATGCCCTTTCATCCTCTGCAGGCAGCAGACAGGCAGATTTTTGTCCCCATGTCCCACTACGGGTTTGTACACTTCATGCCATCACTTGCCTTGCTGAAAGCAGGGCCCATTCCTGCCCTGTGCACTGCCTGTCCTGCCCCAGGGCTGCTGGCACAGCAGGATGGAGCCACTGGCAGGGCTCATAGCCCCTGATGCCTCTACGTGCTGCACCTCCCCATTCCGTCCCTGCAGCCCCGGGCAGAGAGCCAAGGTCCTACTTTCCCTCCTGCAGTGCACCACGGAGACTGGCCAGAGCTGCATTTATGTAATGCTTCATAAGCAAGACTATCTAAATAAGCAATGTCAGCACAACATCTGTTACCCAGCCCTATCCATTGTTTTCATGGACGGCTTCAATCAGCATTCCCCTCCACCCAAATTCAAATTAGTGGAAGGATATTGAGTGCACATTTCAGGGGTGCAGAGGAGAAATATGTTCTTGGACATCCCGTGGGACTTAAGCTCTGCACTGTCTTACTGGTTTCCAACCCCTTCCACTCCTTTCATCACGGTGAAGAGCACTGACACGGCCCTTTTCCAGGGTGTCCAAAGAGAAGGTGCCATCCCTCCTCCACCCTACCAGCCCACTGACGAAGACTCCAGGGCACCATCCTCTAGCCAGGGACTTCTAGAGTGCTCAGAGTTTTAGTCACACATACTCTGCTCCCTCTACACTCACGAGACATGATCCATGCACATTTTCAGTAAGGTTTGCCAGGAAGATCTCTTGCCATCATAAAATGCTTGGCTCTGTCCTTGTCCGCTCCATCCTTTTGCCATGCTAGACTGGCAAAAAAGGAATGGATCTGGTCAGAGTACTCACTCCCTGCTTGAGTGCTGCCTGATCCTCAGTCTATCCGAGATGGATGAACTTGAAAAACTATGACCTGTGTACACATAGGCTATGAAAAAGCATGGGGAAATGATAACTTAGTTCTCCAAATGATCAATCTCCCATCTAGCTATATCAGACACTGAAGGAACTTTAAGGTAGGGCAGGAATTCTCCTTAAGTAAGGCTCTTGAAAGCTAAGTGTCATACCTGAAGCGTGTGTTAAGGATCTTCAGAGAGTCAGGGAGAGGCACAAGAGCTTCCTCTGCAATCGATTCCAATAATTGATAGCCTGGCAGATCTGACAGGACCTTTCTGGAGATGCTGGTCTTTTTCTTGACTCAGAGACTCAGTGAATACTTTAGATTCAATGACAGGGCTGAAATTAAAAAAAAAAAAAAAGACATTGCAGAGTGCGTCTTGCTAAGCAAAGCTACCAGCTGCAGGCAGGAGAAGCCTGGAAAGAAAACCTGTATCAGATTTCAAGCATCATGAATGTATCCCCTCAAACCAAGTCCAGATATAAATGTTCCATACTTAGGTCTTTCCACTTCACACTACAGTTGTTATAAAAATCTGCTACTCCCTGCCTGATCAGATCTGCAGATGAGGAGACCCTCCTGTGTGCCTTTGCCAAGTGACAGTGCAGTTCCCGTCCCTGAACGTTCAAGTAATTCAGGCAAGTCTTAAATCAATCTATAATAAATCCAGTTTTGGTTGGCAGGGCTTTGCAAGTACTCTGTGAGCTTTCCTGATACCCCTGGGGCTGAACTGAAAGAAAACCCACAATCTGAGGAGAAGAAACAAATTCAGAGATTGCTTTTGGGTAGCTGAGAGAGCAGGATCTATTTTGGGACTAACTCAATGAGAAATTTGTTTATGAGACTCTGGGGAGGAATAGAAGTTACGTGTTATAAACCAAAATAGGTCCTTTACCCTCTTCCTAAATACAGTGTACTTGAAGGCTGCTTTAGGGTGGAAATACATATAATCCTTAGAGACAAACCACAGGAACAAGAACAAAAAAAAATATAGAGCTCTGCCTACCCACCCACCACTGCAGCAATATCCCTCTGTGAGATACCTGCTGCCCCAGGGCAATGGTTAGGAGATTGTCCAAATGGACTTTGGTCAGCGTAAGAACCTTGGCAGTGCAAATACTGCTGTAGGTTGAAATACAGACCTACAGGGTGGAGTTTCAACCAGAGGCAGTTGGTGCCTTGCTCTCCTGGCTTCCATGATTCCCAGGGTGGCTGGGGCGAGCTGCCTTCAATCCTATAAGAGATGCATGCAGGGGCAGCTGCTTGGCTCTGTCTTCAGATGATCGGGCTGTTAGCCATTCTGGCAGGCAAATTGTACAATTATTTATGATGCCAAATATTCACCAGAGAAAATACAGTGAGTTTTTCATGAGAGAACCAGTGGCTGAAATTTTCACTGAGGTTTTCATAACATCTGGGCTTTCAGCTTTGTTATTGGTTTTGTATCTTCCTGAAGCCTTATAAAGCAACAAACTGGCAATCTAAAGTATACATCCATATCATGTCTATACACATTTACATATTCTGCTTCATATTATTGAGATTAAAGAGACCCTGATGCTAAGCTCTATATCACATTTCCTCTCTTATTCTAGACCAGATCATATCTTCAAAGCAGCTTCACAGCTGCTGGAAAAATTAGGTTAAATAGGTTGGATCCCCCAAAAATATTTCTCTAAAAAATTTTCTAATGGCAATTTTTTAGATTAAATATCTCATTTTGAAAATGCTGAAATATTTCATGTTGACTGTTTTAATTATATTTAGGCCAGAGTTTGTTTTCAAAATGGAAATATTAATTTAAAAGGATCTACACTTGAAATTTAAAAAAAGGTGAAAATGTTTTAATATGGGCAAACTAACTCAAGAGCCACTCTGTTGCAGCCAGATCTGAAATTTGATGGAATTAAAATATAACTTTTTTTTCCCACAGTGTATCTGTTTACTTCAGTCAATAATTGCATCAAAATAATGGCATCAAAAAAACCACTCGCTGCTCCATCCCTAAGTGATATTCATCCTTCAGCTATCAGTGAGATTCGTTCTCTAAAAAAGTCACAGATGCTTCACAGAGTGAGGTCACAGCAACCCCTTGTGAAGATCTGAGGATGTCTTAGCTCAGTGCTCTCACAATATACCATTTTCCACCCCTCCTTTCCCCAAGAATAGCACAGCTATGGGATGGAAATATATCTGAATACTGCAGATATGCAAAATACTGTGAAGGCCATGATGGAATATGGGAATGGTCCCTTGCCATAATAAAGTTTCCTTTCCATTGCTCCAGTTGTATCAATGACTATGGCTCAGGAACAGCAGGAGCTGGACACCCTCCAAATCTGCTGAACAGAGCACCAAGATGCTGATTACAATGGAGAAGGCTCCTCACAGCCTCTGCTTCAGCAGGACAGAGGCATCTGTGTGAAGGATCACACAGAAGGGTCTTACAGTCCCAGAACTGGAAGAGTTTGCACTCTGAGGTCCCTCTTCAGGCCCATCAATTACCCTTCATTAAAGGGGTGATGATTCTCCACAAAATCTGATCTGCCTCCTAGGAAAAGCAGAGCTGCATCAGTTCTCTTCAGAATACATTTCTACTCTGCTGTTTCATTCAGCCCCACAGAACCAAACATGTAAAATTGTGCTAATGAGTTAGCTAGCCCAGGAGCAGGCAACCTGAAGACTATTCCTGCCTAGGCACTGGCATGAAATCTGTGTATTAAGACGAAGGCGATCTTTGGGTGCAAGTTGTCAGCCAGCTTGAGTCTCAGATTCCCATTGGATTTGTAGGGAAGGGGGCTGGAAAGGAACATCTTTCCTGCCCAGTAAAGGGGGTGCATGTGAATTTGGCTTTCTGTGCAGCAGTAACCAAGGCACAGTTTTGCTGACTCTTTTTGAAGCAGAACCACACTTAAACAGCAGATATGTATCTGGGAGCAGGAAACTAACTGAAAGCAGCCCTGATATCCTAATTATGGGCTGCTGCCTCTTCCAGCTGGAATAGCCACAGAAGGCCCTGCAGGAAGACCAGCCACCCCACACACAGGGAGCTTGTCAGTAAGAGCCAGCCGGTCCTGAGGCCTGCCATTCCTGCTGTCATTCCATGGCTGTATTACAGAAGGAAGTCTCTGTCTGCTCCTCTGTGTGCACTCTGTGCTGGGCTTCTGGCAAGTTACCAGTTGAAGTCATGGTGGGAAAGCCTGAAATTCTTCCTTTCCCTCTACATTTCCCTTTCAGTTTCTCATGCTCTCCAGACAGTCACTCCTACAGCTTTCCTTCTCTCTTGCCCCGATCCGATCAACACCCCAGCGAGGTGGTGACGGCGTTCTGCCAGATATGCTGAACCTGAAAGCATCCCCATCTTGCCCAACAATCACCCAGGGAGGGAAGCAGCATTTATCACCCCTCCATCAGCCGCTGCCAGACACTCTTTCCATTAAGATGTCAAAACAGGTTTCTCTCTAGAAATCCAACAGCCCTGCAGACTTACCCTTGCCGGCAGCAGCCCCAGTTGGACATCTGTTCCCTTTCAACCTCACACGTGCACTTAAAATGCCGGTACTGTCCACTTCTTTGGGGGATTAGGCTCCTATTAAAGCTGCCTTCCACATGATTCATTGTTATCTCCTGGTGTTGATCTGATTTATGGATTGGCCTGTGCTAATTAAGGTCATAAAATTGGGAGTGGGAAAAGGCTTCCAGCACTGTGAAGCTGTTTAATGTTGGGTCATTTTCCAGCGCCTATGTTATTTTGCAGGAGATGGGAGATACCACAGCTGATATGCTGTGGTCAGAAATGAAACTTCACTGGGATGAGACCTTGCTGCCCTCTCAGTCTTGGGAGAGGAGACAAGTCACTGGGAAGGTGAAACCATTTTTGCTCAGCACTGATTCACAGACTCCGATGAACTCATAGTCCAAACTCTTATTACTCAGATTAGGCTTGTGTCTACAGCCCCATCTGAGACTGGAGTTCCATTCTGCTAGGCACCACATAATCATCTTGCAAAGATGTTTCCTGCCCCATGAAATCTTACCGAGAACTCAGCCCATGGGCACACTGCACTCTTTACTGTAACTGCAGCAAAACAAAGACAGACCTGAGCCCCCCTGTTCAGCTCAGGAACCACCAGCCACATAACTCTGGCCAAACACCGCTCTCTGCAGGTTGCCACTGTGCTTCCAGGTCACACAGAGCTCCAAGCTACCATGGCAGGTCTGTTACTCCATCCTGAGCTGCACTGGTTTGGTTCAAGCTACCTCAAGCACCTAAACTAGTGTATGGATCACAAGGTGCACTGTCACCAAAGCATCACCCAGACGTGCAGCAACTGGTCACTGCACCCCAGGTCACACTACAAGTTCACAGAAAAGCCAGAATCCAAAGGCGTGCAGCCACGACAGTCCTTCAGCCACTTGGCCACTTCCCACAGGACCTGTGTGTTAGTCCAGCTGCAGGGATACTGTCCTATATAACATCTTTTCACACTTAACTTTGGGAGTTTGGTTTGGGATTAGGTTTTTGATTTGGTGGGTTTTGGTGAAAAAAGTCTACAAAGTCCAGATGCTTTTGTTAATATAAAAATTACTGAAGAGATTCGCCTCTGGTACAGTAGCACAGACCTGGCCAGACATTTGGCCTCATGTGCTATGAAATAGGCAGATAAATACACATAAAACCAGCACTACCCATTTAACTTTGTGAGCTACTACACTTTGTTTCAGTAATTTGCTACAATTTGTGATTTTTCTTAGTTTCACAACATTCACTTTCCCAAATCTTCATTTGCGAAACCTAGCCATGACAACATTCACTTATTTTAACACACCTGCTCCCATTGGTAGCAGCAAGTTTACGTTTGGCATATGAAGCTGACTTGCCCAGAAAGGGTGAGGTTTTCTGTTTCACCCTCCTCTTCCAGCCAATTTTGTTACAAGATTCCTGCAAACTGTCTCAGTAATTCATTTGTTGTGGCCATTTTAGCAAGCAGGGACTGTATAAGCATATGCTCATTACACTTCTATTTTAACATCAGCATTGGTCCCTGTAAATCTGCTATGGCTTCTCCATCAACTACAGCAAAACTGTTTGCTTGATGCAAACATGATGCAATCTTAAATATTTCCAATGATAGACCAAAATATTATGTATTCTATAAATAAAAATTAGAAACAGGGCAAAATATTGAAATATCTGAAATATCAATTTAAATAAAAAAATAAAAAGCAACATAAAAATTAAATTAATTCTCCGATTAGGAGTTCATAGACTTTACCAGAGGGATATCCAAGTAGAAAAGCAGAAAAAAATAAACATGCTAAGTTCTTCATAACATGAAGTCTTTATTTAAGGAGTTAATATCTTTTTTTTTTTTAAAAAAGGTACAATTTATAGCCTGGCTGAAGGAATTTCTGGGTGAGCTTCTGTGACCTTTGTTGTGCATGAGGTCAGATCAATTATCATAATGGTCCCTTCTGGCCATGAGCTATGAATCTGTTAATTTTAGCTCAATATCCTCTTTCTCTGGGGGCTAAGCTAACTGAAATGATATCACATTTTCCACTTAGGACTAAAGACACACACAGTCCCTACAATTGAGTTGGCATGTACCGCTGTACCATCACACATTAACTTCTCTGTGTGTCTGAACCTTCATTCTGCTCCTTAATAAGTCACATTGTTCTCCTTGGGTCATGAATTATTACTGATATCCCTGATGATCAAAATCAGAGTGAGATAGCCTTTCTGTTCCACTCTCCAAAAACTGGGACATTTTAAAACAATTCAAATATTCATCTTCCTTCTGACGCAAATGTTTAAGTTCCTGTTTGGGAGTTCCTGTTATATTCTATTTATGTTTTACCACAGCTTATTTATGTATTTTAAGAGGACCTGAAATTCTCTCAGTTACCCCCTTCCCATAGGTGGGGCTTTACAAAAGAATAAACAGATCCCGTGATACTAAGCAGTGATGCAAAGAGCACTGCAGTTGTAGATTATTAGAAGACAGACTGAACAATTTTACAGTTAAGCAGTGTGTTTTATGGCAGTAAGGCTTCTTGGTGGCCAAGCAAAAGCCACAAATTTCATTTCCAGATCCAGTTGTTCATATGATACAATGTTTTAAAAAGGTTCTTTTTCAGCACAGATAATCCACCCTCAGTTAACTGTGAGCTGACTATTCCACTCTGGGCTGCTTAAGATGAAATGAAAACATTTTGTCCTGGCTAGATGAGCAGAAGAATTTTACTGCAGGTCAGTTCAGTGCTCCTTTGCCTGTGTCCCTGGTACCTCCCAGTCACTGCAGAAATTGGGGTGCAACACACTAAAATGCTTTGCAGACTGCACCCCTCATCTGCTTTAAAATTTTTGGTTTCGCATTTTTTCTAATGGTTTGTGTGGGAAACAAATGGGTCCCTTTTCCCCAGCTTGGAATGAAAACTAATAGTGATATATGCAGATTTCCCTTGAGAGAAAACATCCAATTTTTACACAGTATCTACGCAAAATGTTGAACTTGAACAGAGAAAAGCTTTGGTGAAAGCAGAGAGGAGGTTTTTAGCCCAGGAAAACTTATATAATAATTAATCCTGATCAGTTCCCCAATCCACTTCTCCACAAGGACATCCAAGGGGCTGCATTGATGCAAAGGAAAGGGAGAAGGAAGAGATGTTGGGCACAGAAAACAGTGGCATGCAGCCAGGGTAACTTAATCCAGTTCTCAGGAAACTACAGCATCAGAGAGGAAAGGTCAAAATGGGGTTTACAGCAGAAATGCAGACACAATATGATGATGGGGAGACAATCTGCTCTCCATAATATTCTTGTTATCCTAAGCAAACAGTAGAAGAGAATGAAAAGTACCACGGGGCTGTTCTGTTGTGTTTGTGTAAGAATGTGATTTTAATTCAAGTTTGCCAATGCCTCTAAGTTAATACTTCTTTAGAGCTACATTCTCACGTGAAATCTATATCCCAGCCATTGGAATCAAGACTGCCCCAGGTCAGACACCTGTAAAACTGAACTGCAACAGGAAAGAATGGCACTTTGTATTAATAGGCAAGAGACAATTCAGAGTCATAGTTTTCCTGTTGGACCAGAAGGCAGAAAGAAAGACTCATGGTGCAATTACAAATGCCCACATTATTAAGCAATTTCTCTTGAACCTTCTCCCTTCACTCATCTCTATACCCACTCTCAGAGAGGCTACTCAAGGAGCTGCATTCCAAGGTGAATGGACATACAACAGACCCAAGCCAAATATGTCTACAAACAAACACTTTTGTAGATTTAATCAGTTTTTAAAGACTTAGACTCCAGATTCTTTGCCTTTCCCAGACTTTGGTCTCCAAGATTTGTTTAGTGAGATACCTATGACTTAGTCACTGAACTCAACAGTCAGTCAGAGGATTGGGAGAAGCAGAAAGCCTGGTCACTTGCAGTTTATGCTAATATAAAAACTGTAGATGTCTTCAACTGTAAGAAAAACTTGCTTTTGTCTCCAATAAAACACAGGTACTGCCTTGACCTAAGGGTTCATCATGCAAAATGTGTGCTGTGAGTTAGTAACCACCTTCATCCCAAACAACCCTCAGAGGATGCTCTTACATGTGCCCACAGCCCCCAGATGCTTTGCCAGCAGAAGTAAAGAATGCAGATTCTGTTCACCTTAGTGAGCAGTCTGCATATCCCCCACCATCCCTGGTGCCTGTGGTGAGAGCTGGCAGACCTCACTCAGAAGCAGTAGATGTGTTGGGGTGACTGATTGGGTTACACTTCCTCACCTTTCCCCTCACACGTTCTCTCAGAGGTTGCTGCCACTGCAGCATGGGTGGCTTCACTGCTTGTGAAACTGTGAACTACAATAGTTTACTGCCTGATGTCTTAAAGGCTTCACCAGATGTGCTGGCAACCACTTCCAAGAGAGGGATGACACGAACAGCTGAGGACAGCAATTTCACCACCCATTCTAGCTGCATCCATGGGTGCCTGTGACTCAACATCCTCAAGCTCTTCAGCTTTGCTCAGAGGCTGTGGTCTCTCAGCAGACACATCACCAGTGCTTGAGTTGGAAAAAGATCAAGCACTAGCAGACCAGGCCTTGAATGTGCCTCCAGGAGCTGCAGCTAATGGCTCAGAGAAGTGCCAGGGACACCCACCCACTCTGTCTTCCAGAAAACAGGTAATACTATGCAGAAGGCAGATGCAGGGAAGAGAGATGTTGTTGCTCTGTGCATCTCTGCTGCTGCTGCAGCCTGGGAGGTGTCTTCTCCAGCAACCAAGTGCTAGGAATCTCCAAGAAATTCTGCTATGATTTACAAGAGAGCTATTAATTGTCTGGAAACGCTAAAGAATTATAGATCCTAAGGCATAAAACATCTATCAACCTTAACTCAAACAAAATTACTGTATATTATTACATAAACTGAAGGCCTATTATTTTCTCCATGCTAAGTGCTTTTTAACTGAAACCCCTGATTGTTTTTTCCAGGTCCCTCTCCAGCCCATCACCCAAAGATTAGTGATGCATGTAGCAAAGTGTTGTTAACGTGCAAGATGTGTGGTAGGGATTGCCCACGATTATTTCACCAATTCCCTCTGTGGTCTGGTCTTTTTATTGAAGCAAAAGAGTCTGCCAGACTTAATTGAAGTTAAATAAGATGAAATTTTTCCAGGGGCCTCTCTCCACAAATTGCAAATCATATACATGACACTCAATTTTGCAGCCCATAATCACATTAGCAAGCCCACTGAAGTGAACAGATCTCCTTGGGTGAGTAAGAGTTACTTGCACAAAAACGAATTTCAGATTTGGTTATAGCCTAAATTGGACTCACTCCAAACTGAAAGTTTCATATGCCCTAGTCTTGTTCATGATTTTGGGGCAAAGTTCATCTTTTTAAGAAGTGATGCCAACTTCACATCAGATGAATGTGGCTTTTCTGTCTAGAGAGGGGAGTGTTTCTAACAACTTAATTCCACTGATGCTTTATGACTATAATCCCAAACACTGTTTTTGCAGCTGGCTGTTCAGAACTGAAATAAAACCAAAGCACCTCTGTAAGGACAAGTCTTTCAAGCTACACTGAATGGCAGTCCCGCACACTTTTGTGAGACACCAAAACAGACATATGTGCTGAACAGGACAGGATAGAGCCAGTCTGGCATCAAACACTATTTAATGTAGCTCAAGCCCATAGAATTGACTGTGCTGGGATGTTCAAGCTGAACAGGAAGTTGAATGCCTTGTTTCCAACTTTTAGAGTGGTGTGTCCTAGGGCTACAGGTGAAAAGCTTCAAGCAAAAGCTACGTCTTCTGTAGGCAGCGTACAGCCTGTGACACACTGGGCTCACACAGAGGGGTCATTCACACCACCAGAAGACACACCACATGATTTCAGTTGCTAATGGATACACTCAGCTGGGGTTTGCTGATCCACTGAGCTCCTCTTGGGCTCTGGCACGCTGCCCAGCAGCCCCAGCAGTCCTCCTGTGCCACACCATAGCAAAGTCACACAAGCGGTGTGACTATTGGGAGCTATCATCTAACTCCCTTGGGGTCCTTTTGTCCACAGACAATGCTGAAATAACTTTGGCCATTGTGGCCAATCTTGGTGACTGTATAGCTCTCCAGAAACAAAACCACAAGGTTTCAGACTGACTTGAGCTACTTTGCACAATGACTGTCTCTACCACACATACCTCCAACAGGTCAGAGCTAAAGGGCCTCTGGAGACACATAAAACTCTTTCCTTCTCACATAGACATTTGACTTTTGGTCTTAATTCATGTTTTCCCTGGATCATTCTGAATCTGGAATCAGGCCCCCAGACCGTGGTCTCTCTTTCAACATGAATTACACATTATGCTACAACTTTGACATTCTCTGTGGCTTTGCCATGATGACATCTTATCTGAGGTGCCCAGGCTTTCAAAAGAAAAGGGCTTTCTCCACCAAAGAGGTGGCCAGAATGACTAGATGGAGCTTCCAGAGAATCTACCAGCAATGTCCTTCCCACACCCCAAATACCCTCCATAATACTGCAAGCAATAAGTAAAAGTTTGCTTCCTATGAAAGATCTTTGAGAGTCCTTTGGGACTACAGTACAGATCAGGACAATATAACTCTTTGGGATCACAAGGGCAGGAAACAATGAAACAATGTTAATTTCTTTATTATTTTTTAATAAAATGTATTCCATATTGTATTTCAATACTTCTATGAGACTTGTCTTCAGTCACTCATGGCCCTTAGAACACCCTCTTCATCTTCCCTCGGGGCAACTGACATTTTTAACATCAGCAAATTTGAATGTGATTTATACAGTTTCTTAAATATAGCCCTTACCTCGTTATAAAATGCTGCCCCAATTCTTTTATATACAATAACCATTGTGTTTATGATGACTTAATTCATGTGTATTATTTTTTAAAAGAATTATATTTACATGGAATGTTTAAGAAAAGAATTTTCCAGATTCCGGAAGTAGAACCTCCTTCAGAACAGGAAGGAAATCATTAATTTTTACCTTAAAACCCAGCAAGTGTAATGGTTTATTACCCAGCGGGAAAAGTGTGAGAGAGTTTCTTTTCAACTTGATGAGGTGGATGTTTACATTAAGAGATTGTTCTGAAACTTTGGTGCCACCAGCAAGTGAATAACAATAGTCAGATCATACCTCAACTCATTTTAGAGATGAAGTCAGTAATATTTTGGGATGGTGGGACACATGAGGCACGGTGAAAGACAGATGACTTGCTCAAAGCCACCTCAGAGGTCAGTAGCAAAGCTGACCTTTTTGAGCATGGAACTCAGGGCTCCAGTTCCTCCCTTCTACTGGTCTGACCATGATTCCTTCCTTCCTTACTCATAAAGCCTCAGTCATGAAGTCTTTTTCTGCAGTGATTAGTTCTTCCTTAGCAGACAGGACCCTATAAGGTACTCTGTCATACTGTGAGGTTCCAGTACACATTGTCAGTAACTCAGAATTTTACAGTATTTGGAAAGTCCTATTTAGAAATTGAAAGAAGAAAAAAAAAGAAATCTAGAGCCTCAGTGCAGCAAGGCACTCTGTGTTCACATCTATTCCTGTCTTCCAAGTGATCCCATTTCTGGAAATGCCCAATATGGATATGCAGGGATCTGAGGAGGGTGTTATAACAGTGAGTGTGTTTTCCCAAATAATTTCTGAATCACTGTTCTTGAAAAGCTGAAGTGCCCCAACTGTATCACAAATCAAGATCAAAACCCCATTCTTCTTCAGACCTGCTTAACATCTGGGGACTTGTACCACCTCAAACACCTTCTTTGGCCAATAAGGTCCTAAGCATTTGTGCTATCAGTGATCTTTTGACACGTGTGAGTAGCATGACACCAACACTTATATCCTGGCCACATAACGATCAGGGAATTGCTGTCTAGTCCCTTCTACATTCCTGCTGGTGATTCAGTTCCCTTTGTACCCTGCTTTGCTGAACAACCTTGACAGTAAATAGGCTGCCCCACTGTGTCCCAGTGGTGGGGCTGCCTTTCAACAGTGGTGAAAGTAATTCCTAAACATAATAGTTTTCTGTTATTTTCAGGCTTCAAAGCACTTTGAGATGCCTCAGAAGTTGGGGAGATATTACTACTTCTATAGAATTTTACTCCTCCTGCAGACTTGCATGTACCCCTAGGACCCAAAGGCAAACATGGGGGAACTTAAGTCCTAGAGCTGAACTCCAGCTGCATTCATCACCTCATCTGTTATTATATGGACTTTTGCCAATGGGCATTGTCAACAGGAAAACAATAAAGAAAAGAAAAAAGAAAACCCTGACAACTTTCCAGCTAGTATTTTAAGGCTGTGAGTTACACGTCACTTCCAAGAAAGGAGAAGTAGAAATATTTTGAGCATGTGTTCTGACATGGGGAAGGTATGCCAGTATGGTGTACTGGTCTTCCAGTATGAACATTGCATTAATCAGTCAAGAGAGCTGGGAGAGGGGGAGCTGCAGCCCCTTGAGCCATATCTTCTCCTTTGACAAATCTACCCCTTCATGAGAATACAGGAGAAAGTTAACTAGTAGGGAAGAAGATTTGATGTTGGGCTCTCCATCTCATCCCCATGTCAATGCCTTTAAGGAATCTTCAGCTAATGTGTCAGTGAAAGCAAGCTCCAGGCTGGCAGTCACCCAAACCTGTGGGACATTTGTGTGCCTCCACTAACACCCATTCACCCTCGACTGGGGAAATGGTCTTCATGGCCCCTGATCCCTAATCTCAACTATCAGACATCACTTTTAGAGAAGTCTTTCCTTATTTTAAGAGCAAAATTAAACACTTTCTTGAATTGTGTTTCCTAAAACAGAACCTTCCCAACTTTTTTTATCCCTCACTTGCTTTATTTACTCACAGTTAGTCAATTCATCACAGGGACCAGGCTGTGTTAAATCTGGTGGTTGGCAATGTGTGTATGTAGTCATAGACAAGTGCCTCTACCCTGAACTGGATGAGATCAGAACAGGAGGACAGCAAAACTGTGTCCCCCAGACCCTCTGTACTCCAAAGGGCAACAGATGATTCACCTACTGTATAAGACCTTGGGATTTGTACTTCTGGAACAATACATTTATTTTCCTGGGTTTTGTGAAAGAAGATGTAGCTACTGGGTGTGTAGCCAAATCAGGTATTGGGAGTCCATACACTTCTTACAGTTCTTCTGTGGGATAGCAGTTGTCAGAACTGGAACCAGTATGTCACAGGCCAGCAGACATGGGGGTTAGCTAACTTGCATCTTATGCATTTCCAGTATCTGTCATTTAGTGTGCAAAAGATTCACCTTCCATAAGAACAGACAGAATTTTCATATTTGCCACTATTTATTGTTGGGCTTCAAGAGGCATAGCACCTCCAGAATTTGCTGCTCAAAGGATTGGAGCTGCAGATCCTCCTGCAGTAACTCAGAGCAACTTCAGCCATTTCAGCTTGAAGCTCTGCAAAACATTAGTGACAGACATACCAATGTATGACTGGACACTGATTCAGAGTTTTTGTCTGATCTCACTGTCAGTTCTTGGAAAAAAGGAGGGAAAGGGGGAAGGGAAGACTGGATTGAAGTCACTGCTACCCTTCTACTTGAAGAATGAGTCCAGGGAGAAAAAGCAAGTAAGGTCGAATGTACATTAAAGCAGTGAGAAAGAATAGCCACCAGGCACATCTGAAGTCACAGCAAGACTTTTGCCTTCTTTTTCCACCCTCCAAATTCAAGAATTCTTTTCTAAGCAAAATTAAGTATCTAGACAGAGAAGAATCTGTATTTATGATCCTTGATTCTGAAACAGAGTGAAGCAAGCTGCCAGATGCAGGGTGGAGGTGGCTGAAAATCAGCTGCTCCAAGCCTTAGAGATGTCATCACTCCTATGCCACAGATCATGTGCGCTCTGTTAGAGCTGCACGAGTGTTATTGCAAAAGTGGTCACCTCTGGGCTCCCCATGACTTTTAGAGCACCCTGAAGAGTAGCAAGTGAGATGTTTGGGATCTCTGAACCAATTTACTGCACTACTTCTGCACATGGGAGAGGGTACTTGGTAAACGGAGATGGTTCAAAATGAGGAATTCTTCTAAAAGCTGCTCCTCGTACCTTATTGCTAAAACAAGAAGCCTCTTGCCATACCACTGTCCACATTCGACTTGTTGTGAAACCAGGAGGAAGAATGTCTTCGCTTTCACTGAGAGGTCCTTGAGAAATCAGCGAGAACTGTATTTTCCTAATACCTGCGTTCTTCACAGCTCTGGAAGGGACATCTCCATCTAGTGGTCAGGCCAGGGAAGAGAGGCTGACAGGCCATGCTCCAGCTTGTCCAGGGCTGAGCAAGCCTGCTCCGCTTCAGGGGCTTTGGCTTCTCCAGTTGCACATTGATACAGCAACATTTCTCAAACTTCCAGGGGGTCCTGTTAATGTCAGAGAAAGGCCTGGAGATTCTTGGCTGGACACTCTGCTGAGAGCTACAGCCCAGATTCCACCCACTCAGCTCAGCCAGAGCAGGAGGGGATCAAATTGTCATCTCAACATCTGGTTTGAATCCAGAAGAGAGATGCTGTAGTGTCGCACACACGCACACACATACATACACACTCAAGGGCTTACAAGTATCAGGCTGTGGTGACATCCAAGTGGTTTCAGAAGGTGGAGGTGTGAGTGAGGGAAAAATCTGGCTGTCCATCAACTCCCAACTACTATTTATTTGTCTTTCCGTAACAACAAGTAGAGCAAGTAACAGCAATCAATGCCAACATTAATGCTTTTATCTCCTCAGCATCCCTAAGAGGCAGTGTAGTGCTGTCAGTCTCACTTTACAGTTGGGGAACCAAAGTGAGGCAACCCAAGACCTACGCAGGCTAGAGGTAGAATGAGGGGGTGAATGTAGGTCCTCCATCACTCAGCTTAGCCTGCTTGCTGGCTCCACTCATACTGACTCACTCTGGAGCCTGGTAGAGGGTTCAGAGCAAAGGTACAGCCCAGTATAAATACTGTAATAAAGCTTAATTCCGCAAGCTTTGTGTAAAGAGGTATCTCAGCCAGGGGACACACTCAGATGCCTCAACAGGAGAGCTTTGTGTTGTCACCAAGTACAATGATGAATTACCTGCTAGAAGACAGATTTCATCCTGTGCAGCAGCTGGGGAATGAGCCATAAAGAGAGCTCAAAAGAGTATGGAGGGGAGTGGGGCTGGGTCCTCCTGCTAGCAGGCACAGTGCATCACCTGCCACAGGGTCCTGGCCCCAAACAGAGCATTTTGAGGGGCAGCCAAAAGAGAAGAGTGGAAATGAATGCAAAGGTACAAAAAGTGGCAGGACTTCGTGCAATGTAAACAAACACATTTGGAATGGAAAAAGCAGCTCTTATCAAATGGAACTCCAAATTTCCCTCTAGACACAGGGTATTAAAAATAATCCCAGCTGAACTCTACCCACCTCTCTCACAGCATCTCCCAGCTGCTTCAAAAATAAACAGCTCTGTCTGGGTGGAGCTGCAGCCACATATGATTTTGGGCTCCCAACCTGAGTGCAGAGATGGTGAATAGAGCTTCCCTGGCCCACCTGTCCAGGGGGGTCTGCCATGTCCAGTTTGTGACTGCAATGCCAACTACCCAGTGGATAAGCCACAGTGAAATGAAGCACAAGGAGAAGGGCTCTGAGTCCACAACCCTGCTCCCACACCATTGCCACAAGTTGCCCCTTGCAGACCCACAGCCCCTCAAGCTCAGAAACCCCTCCTGCCCTGCAGCCAGTGTCCTGCCCTGCCCCAGCACAGCCTGTGCTCCCACCCAGCCATTGGTTGACCTGAGCCCAATTCTGGTGAGCCCTTTTCTAATAGTACTGCCAACAGCACCCTCCCAGCACCCACATGGGGCAACACCTTGTCAGGTGCCCCAAGAAGAGAAGGTGTTCGACCTTCCTCCCACCATGCCAGGATATAAACCCCAGGTTACAAGCTGCCAGGAAGCACACACATTACATTTTAAGAAGATTTAACATTAGTTATGTGAATTCCAGTGCCCATGGGACTCTTCTGGTCCTCAGGCTCTCCAAACCTGGGACAAAAGTTTCACAGGAGGGCATGGGTGCCTTGTGGAGTCAGAGACAGCATAGGCTGCAGGCCACTGGAAGTCTCAGTACTTCTCCAATGACCATGTTTAACCACAAACAGTTGCCGCAGACTTTGTACCTCTCCTCTGATGCTGGGCCAGCAGCAAGTGGCAGCATGGAAGTTGGGGAACACAAACCTGAGGCTTTATTGGTGCCAGGGAATAGGACACAGTTTTGGGTGTGAAACAGTGACTGGCTCTTGGGTTGTAAGTGATTTATGCTGCAGCTCCTACATTTTTAAGTTATCTGAGGTTGGTCAGGCGCACAAAATCTCCTGCTTCAGGCTCCACTGATCTTCAGACACCAGAAAGCTTTTCATTTTTTAACAAATTCTCTCCCAGGGAATGCAAGATCTAACAGGTACCTGGCAATGACAGATGAGCCCATCCCAGGCTGAGATGCTGCTCTTCGTCAGTTGTCTTTGTCTCCCTCCTAGTCTAAAGACCAGGATCCCTTCTACCCTTGAACCCTGCCAAATCCAAACACTGTACAGAAATCCCCAGGGGAGGTAGAAACTACTCTCCCCAGCAGACTCTAAGTCTCTAGCAAGTTCCGAATTTTTGAAGGTGTTAACCTTATTTGAAAGGGGAAGCAAGTAACAAGGCTAGTCCATGGCAAAAATAATCAGGCTGGGTGGGAATTACAGCTGCTTTTGACAGGGCCACACAATCCGCTCTGCAACAAACCCTTTGTTAATCTCCCACCTATTTCCTGCTGCAGCATTAATTGTCGGGCGTTGCTCAGAGGGAGGCAGCAGTCAGCAGGAGGCTTTCCCTTCCGACCCAGTGAGAGCCACCACACACCATGCCGCTCTGGAAAGCTCCTTTCTGAGGGACTTGGCCGAAGCACAGTTTCCAATTCTGGCTGCTCTATTTCAGGCAGAGCACGTACACCCACCCTGGGCTTTTTGCCTCGTTGTAGGCTTGCCTTTTTACTTTCCTCAGATTCTGTTGAGGCAAATTCTCATTGACCTCCATTCTCTGGTACATCATCCTCATAGAACAACTGATTTACTCAGCTGTGACAATGCAGAGCAGCCTGTGCCCTGCTCAGACACAATATCCAAGAAAGCCTCTTACAGAGATGCAGCCCCAGGCTCCCACCAGCCCCACCTGCCATGGGTTCACAGTGGGAGGCTCTCAGCAGAGAAGCCCCCCAGAAGAAGCTGCAGCCACTATCCTTCCCAAGCTGCCCATGTGCTGGGGGAAGAGGAACGTGGCTGGGTACCTTCCAGCTCCCAGCAGAAGTTTCCCAGTATGAACATAGTGAGAACTCTTCTGGGGTAACAAGACTCACCCAGCACAGTCATACATAGAAGTACCCGCCTGGCACAGTTCCTCCTTGGTAATTTTAGAAATGTCTTTCTGGCATGAGTGAGAAGCTTTTTATTCAGGACAGACAGGGCATGGGAACAAAGAAGGCATGCACAAGAGAGAGCCCTCAGGCAGTGCTTGAAAAGGGGGTTGGAAAGTGTGACGGAGATTGAAAATCTAATGTTGGAGACTTCATGAAGCAACAGAAAACCACCACTAACAATCAGGTCCTCTGAGTCCAAGGACTCACACACGCTCCTGAGCTTGTCACTCCTGCCAGCTGCATTCTGGTGTGACAAATTCAAATTTTTAACATACCAGTGTGCTTTCCCCACCTTTCCTATATGGATTGCTCATTGTTCTCTCATTCCTCACGGCAGGTGATGGCTCCTTGCAATGTAGATGTTAAAGAGTCACAAGTTTCCTGAAAACTGTATCATGGCCTGTGAAACTAAACAACACGTGCCGTACAATAAGTCATAAAGCATGTGTGAAAAATAGTTGACACAGAAGCTGTCATGGAAACCAGTGCTACCAGAGAGCACACAGCCACAGAGCTCTCATTAAAGGCTGCAAAGTTGAACAAAAACGCTAATCACTAAGGCAGAATATATTTAATTTAATGTCATGCCCAATTCAGTTTTTACAGCAAGTGAGCTGAAAACTACAACCATTTCCACTAACAGTGCTGGATGGTAGTTAGTGGTAATTACATTACCAGAAATCTTCTCACAGAGAAATTCTTTTTGTTTTGTGTACCCTAGAAACTGGTTTTGCTGACTAGGGACCATTCTTCTCCCAGGAAGTAAGTCTGTTTAAAACAGACTATGCACATTTCTCAGGTTTGGGTTATATTCTCCTACCTGATTGTCTTCCAGCCGCCCTCAGCAACAATACCCTGCAAGCAAGAAAAAGCAGAGTCTGGAAAAAGAAACATGGTGAAACCAGATTAAGCTGTTCAGGCAAGATAAAGAGAGACAGATTGAAAACTACACAATACCCTGCAAGTATTACAGGCGTATCCCACACAGTGATCCAACCTGTGGTCCTTAGATACCAGCTAGAAGGAAGCAAGTGACCTAAAAGTAATCACATATAGATAGATACCTTTTGACATCTCAGAGGCAGAGCAGGGGTGGAGGAACCTTGCCCTCTGTTGTGGAAAAAAAGCTGTACAGCCTTTCCTCATTCACCAGCTCGGTACACTCCTCAGGTGGTCTCACTGGCTGGGCTTCAGACATGGGTGTTGCATGTTCTGCTGTGATGGGGACACAACAGAATTCATCCCCGACAGCAACATTTACATCCTAGAGCAATGCTAAGCTGTCTGGTGTGGTCTGGATGGAGGCACAGGATTCTAACTTTTCCCTCCACCACTTTGTACAAAATATTTTTATGTATCCAAGGGCCAGAGCCGTGCATTTAAGTGTATTTTTTGTGCTCTCTCTCAGGGCCTGGTCTTTATCTCAGTGACTTCAGAAAGCTTCAAGATTGCACTGGTTCAGGCTATGAAGAAAGCCAGCTTTTTCTGCTGACTCTACAAACATATAACAAGGCTTTTACTGACCTATAAAGGAAGCGTCTAGGCCAGGGTTGTCAAAAATAGGGCACCAGCAAACTTATTTCACCTTATTTTTAATCCACCCAAATACCATAGGTTGGAAAGTTCACCTAGTGCTCAAATGTTTATAGGGATCTTATTTTGCTCAAGAGGCTATAGAAAGAGAAATGGTGAAGGAGAAAATAAAATCCTTATGAAGAAAAATTAGGACTGGTTAAAAACTCCTGATGAAGAAAAATTAGGGCTGGCTGAAAAATTTGTCAGAATTATTTTTCTGGACGTAAGTCAGATCCTTGAGTAAGTGAAATTTTTTGAGCATATGAAATATGTGTACCTTCTGTAGAAAATAAAATGTTTGTCATAACCTTTTGACTGAAAAGTTTGTGATTCTGCCAGACACTCCTGGTTAACTCTTTTTGGCTTATAAATGAAAAGTTGCCTTGTTTCACATGGAGATGCAAGAGGAAGAAGAAGGGTCCAGTTACAGTTCTACAAGAAGAGGTTTTAAAATAAACTAGAGAATGACCCACCACAAATGAGAAATGAAGAATGGTCCTGAAAAGGGGATGAAACAAGAAAGTGGAAAATTAAAGTATGGGTTATGATTTAATGAGGTACATAAGAATATAAGAGTTTGTAGTATAAGAGTTAGAGCTCTTCTAAAGTAAGAGTCAGAATAAGGTTTTTGGCCAAGACTAGGGCCTTTTCTACACATTCATTGCCCTCTTTAATGGCAAGATCACAATCCATTTTTCCTACAGTTCTTTTCACTGCGTATACCTTGTTATTATGCTCCAACAATAACATATAATAATAGCATATCAAACTCCAATATGCACATTTTTTATGATACATAAAAGGCGAAAGCTTAGCTAACACAGATGGCTACATGACAGTCATGATGGGAAAAGGACAATATTTTCCACCAAACAAAGCGCCTTCGGTACATAAACATTGAAGTGTGACAGAAGATCAAGCTGCAGCTCATCAGATTGGGTGTAGTTTTCCTTTAGACTCCCTGGAATCCAAAGTTCTGCTGCTGACTCCACGCCAATCTAGGTTTGGTTCTTCAAATGAAGGATGTGAGTGCTGTGGCTCCAAAGGCAGTATTGTCTCTTCACTTGCTCTTTCCCAGCATGGCAAGATGGGGAGGTGACTATACTTCTGACATTTCCCATCTAAAGTCAAAATGCTTCTGCTGATGTTGCCAAGACATACACAGAGGAAATCACATTAGCTCCACTATGTCAATACAGTGGGGCAAATTTACACCGATGGAACTTGTGACCCAAAATGACTCAGACCTCAGCATTTTTTTCTATGAGATGCCAGTTTTATCTCCCAAGCTTGACAAAAGCAGCTTAAAGGCTTTCCCATCACACTCACAGTGAGAGCTGATAAGGCCCAAAATCCAGAAATTGCTTACTTTACAACTCTGAGTCCCTTTCAAGCTGACCTTCTGCCCTGAAAGCCTAAAACTCCTCACCAACAACTATATTTAGGCAACTAAAGGACTGGAACATCTGGGAATAATAACAGCAGTCTCACTTGGAAATGGCATTTATATACCATTGTCTAGAAAGCATCACCATGCTGCAAAAGCTTTGTAAAATCCACTTTGTAGATTTCAGACTGAAAAATTACCTGCAGGATGATCTGTGCATCACCAGAGGTGATGAGTGGCAATCATATGTAGAAACAGTACAGTTATTAAAAAAAATCTTAAAACAATGTGACCTGGCAAAATAAAACATAATAAAAAAAATACCCTATAGAAAGTGTCTAACATTTTCTTCAACCAGAATGTTTTTCATGATCTCTTGAAGGCGTATTTCAACATTACCCTTCCAGCTCAGAAAATGCAAAGTCATCAACATTGACCAAAGTCTGAGAAAGAGGAAATCAAACTGATGGGTATTTTCACCTCCCAAGCTGAGCAGCATGTGAAAAAACAAACAAGCAGCCTTCAGGATCTCACAGTGCTTCCTTTTGATTGCTTCCTTTTAAAGGGGGCTGCAAAGCTAAATGGAGCTCTGGGTCAATATTAGCAGCATTAGTTGTTTGTCCAGCCTGCTCTTCATCACAGCTTGCCTAGGGCTATTCGTATTCAACACATAAGTAAGCAAAATAACTAATCTCAGCTGAAAGTTCTTCATTAATATCCAGAATTCTGTTGGTCCACCCTCTGATTCCTTGAGAATCCCTAAATACTTTAGTAGAGTTGCAAAATAACTAACAAGCCTACATCATACAGCCAGAGGGGTAGAAGCAAATGTGAAATCTAACTTGACAGTAACACAGGACTGTAAGTTGGATGCAGACACTAACTGCTGGACCTCTTGATGTCCCCAGTAAAGATCTTTGCTGAACTGCCCAGTACCAGGAATAGGTGATAGTTTGTTGGAGCCAGTGGCTAAGCTTGCAGTGAAGTGCAAAGATAGCAGGTTACAGTTATACACGTAGGGGCTAAAATAGCTGTATCTGGCTAGACAGCCAGGACAACCCAGGCAGCGATGGACTGAGCCTAGCAAACATCTTCATGATGTGGCCAAGATTTGAGGTACAGACAGTGAAGAACTCATTTGCATCTGGACATATCAATACATTGAGTATTTAAAAGCATTAGATGGATCACACTGATACATGAGGCAAATAACTCACTGCCTGTGGATGAGATACTCAAATTTACATCTCTGGCTCTGCCTGCTTGCAGTAATAGCAGCTCCACATGATAATTAAATGCCTGTTACACTAGTATTAATTCCTGGACTAGTAGTAACATCCTCAACTAAGCAGCACACCATCAATAAGGGCAGCAAACAGTGTAAGACTGTGGGACTTGTTAGCATTTGTAAAAGTCAACACACATACCAACCCCTACCATGGTTTACATACCAACCCCTACCATAGCTGAAAGCAAAGGCTGGGCTCCTAAATCCAACAGCACGTCCACACTGATTACTGGGATCAACATCAAGGTCACAGTTAAGCCGTGACCCAGTGATCATCTGTTGCAAGCCCCTTTTCTCATTCTCATCATCATCCAACGCAGTTTTGCTGAATCCCCACACATGAAGTCAACACCATCCTGCCTTCACCCTCTCCACTAGTGTTTGGTCAGCAATGCAGGCAATCAGCCAGAGAAGATCCCCCACCTCACTCCCACTCCCCTTGCACCCCACTTAGTCTTCAACCTCCCTGTAAGTAGCAGCAAATCTGCAAGGATGGGTAAAAGGCTATTTTAGATAAGCTTGTTTCCTTGAAATGAACTCTGAAATAAATCTGAAATACTTTTATTTGCGTGGAGCTTAAAAAATTACAAAAAAAGCGGCACCCTCTGGACAGTCTCAGTGTGCACTGCATGGTGCACAGCCCGCAGAGGAATGGCAGGTCCACTCATCAAACTTTGCTCCATTTGTGATGTCACACCACCTCCTCGGCTCACCTTGGTGACTGTACAGTGTCTGCATGCTTGCTACATGCTTGGCAAGTGTTGAGGTCAAACTGAATTCCCATTGCCTCTCTGATTTCGACTCTAGGCTCACTTAAAAACCCAAAGCTGTATCATGTAGCACACATTCTTCAATTTTAAAATTAACTTTTGAGGGGACAAAGGGTGAAATAAAATAGGCAAGTAGGACAGGGAAAGGCAAAGGAAATTGCTTTACTGGAACACATTTTATTAATTTTGGTACTGTCTCTTTTTCAGCCAGCCAAATAATTGTCAAGGTTGTTTCAAGTCCTGCAGAGGAGTTTGTGGAAACTGGAGTGATATGCACTTGTCACGACTCAGCCAGTCAAATTAAGGTTCCCATGCATCAGCCTCTAAGCCAACAGGACACTTCATGACTCCACTAACAAAACCAATAATTAGAATTACAGAGACTGACAGCTATGAAAAATAAACAGCAACAAAGATTAAAGACTCCAAAGCTGCCCAACCAATGGGAGCTAAAGTTTATGTACTCAGTTTAAGAAAGACCTAGTAGAGCTCCCCTGTGGTCTTTTGGCAATTTGATTTAATTTAGTCTGTTCCTCCAACAAATAATTTTTAAATTAAAAGAGAATAAAATAAAAAAATCCCAACCCAAACACTGCAGTGCATTTGTCCAGTGCTCAGGCTTGGTTGATTACATCTCTCTAGCTTCCAGGAAATCTTGGAAAGCTTTAAAAGCCAGATGACTGTTACTGGATCAACAAATTCTTCTTTTTTGTTATGTTTCTCCCTTTACTTCACCCCAACAGGGCTCAGCACTTCCAGCCACAGTCACACAGGGAGATGGGATTCCCCTGTCTCTGCAGAACCTGACCACAGCCATACACACAGCCAAGTTGTAGGTACACAGGGCTCCATACAGGTAGGGCAGGAGGAGCTATTCCCAGTCCTGCCCTCACAACACTAAAGAAGTAAGAGGAGGATTTAAACACACATTTTCAACCCAAACAGTACAGCCATTATTGCCTTTAGCACCTGTTACACACAGGTCGACTAACAACACTTTTCTTCAGGACATCTCTGGGCACTTGGGCTTGCCTTGCTCTGTTCTATACACCCACTAATCAGGCATATCATCAGAGGGTTCAAATGACATACCTCTTTCTTTTTTCCCTGCCTTTTGTAGCCTGAAACCTTCACCTCCCTTCTCTGCAGAGGTGTGTGTGTCATCTGCCCTATTCCCTGACATCTTTCTTTCTTTGGTTCTGGTCACAATTTGCAACTCCAGCAGTGCAAACCCCAGCTTTCCTCTGCTGCCCTTCAGGATACAGCCCTAATTCACCTTTTTCCAGCCCAAGTCTGCAGTAATTTTAACATAGAGATATGCACTGAAAGCTGCTGAAGGGAAATCAAAGTCAAAAGGATAGAAAGAGACAGGAAAGCAGATCCCATTCTGACATATACACAACTCTCTGCAGCTAAACATGGCATGTTGCAGTATGAAATGACACATCTCCAGACATGTTCTCAGCCTGGAGCCTTACACTGCCAGAGCTCCTTCAGTAGCACAGGGTGTGCTGGCCTGTACTTACTCACAGATGAGATCCATGAGCTGAATGACACCTTTCAGTCAACATTACATAAAGCTATTGAGTTACTGAATTTTCTTCTCAGGTGTTTCCTTCTAGACAGGTTATAGTCAAAGACTCATCCTACTCTCTCTGAAGTCAACAGAAAGATTAGCAGGCACAGGGCCAGACCCCAGCACCACAGCACTAGCTTTAAATTTCCACGGAGCAAATTGCACACTCACTTTCTTCCTCCTCTCTGCTGTATTTTACAGCCAATAACCATCACGCAGAGCTGGATCCTTCTCCTTTAGCTTTTGAAACATCTGTTGGTACACTGTTGTCCACCAAATACAAAAAATTGCTGATCAGTTTTAAAAGGATTGTCAAAGGGTACTTGTACTATTAGTTTGAGAGAAGGGACATCCCGTGGAAGAAAATTTAAGACATGAAAACCCTGATTGATTTACTATGTCCTGAAGAAGCAAAAATTACCTGTGTGACTTTCTAGAAAAATAGTGGTATTTAAATGAGTCTTCGTTTTATGCTGGAATATATCTTTCCTACTTTTCCTTACCTCTTCCTGCTAACCACATTCTTTCCCCTGCCCGCCTTTGTCTCTATTCTTTGTATCGATTGTGCCTTCAGGAACTTGCTTCTGAAAACCTTAATTTTAGAGTCACATTTTTTCCTCCGAGATTTTTCTCTTCTTTATATTCTTGTCACTTCCCTTCGCTTAACACTGAGTTTTTACATGATGAAACAACAACAACAAAACCACAGTTCAAAAAAAAAGAAAAAATTAATGCTGTTGGCTGTCTCTTTTGTCAAGCACACACTCCTCCCACCTTCCAGACACCTTGTCAGTCCTCAGAAGACTTGCTGCTCACATGCTGGCACAGGCATGTGATTACTACAAATAACTACCCTTTAAATAACAGACCCAGCCCCTGTGTGTGGCCAGTTTGTGGCCAGCACGAACTCAGTGGTAGTTCTAAGGATTCTCAGCATCCCCTGATCCTTACAATTTTACCTTTCTAACTTATTCAGTCAGTGTTTCATATAAACATATTTCAGTCTCTTATCTATTTCTCTTCAGATTCACAGAGCATTTTCATAGCTACAGAGTGCAAGAATCAGGAAGAAAACTCATAAGAAAAGTTACCAAAGCTTATTTGGCAAGGATGTCCAAACAAACAATGCTATGCTTAAAAAAAATAGGGTTTCCTTTTACCAGAAAAACAGGACTTTGGTGTTCAAACAACCACCAAATAAACTTCAGTAGCACAGTGACTGCAGAGCTTTGCTGGGACATTGACTTAATAAATAAAAATATCTCAATAAACCAACACCATTTCATGAAACACCTGCTCTTATCTGCTTCCTATACAAGTTTTGGCATGGTCAACTCTTGCTTAGCATGGAGATCTGATGAAATCATAGCCTAAAGCAGTATGTTGAGAACTGAAGGGATGAGTTAACCAACATCATCAGAAGCCCTAAATTCTCCTTCAAGTTAACACTGGTGGGCTACATGCCTTTTGGAAGAAATCACTATATAGTTGTTACAAGGCACTTAAGAAATCACCTTGTGTCCTTCAATTCATTTTTATCAGGAAAATAACCAGACAAGGAATGAGTTTCAGTTGTTCCAAGTCACTTATCTTTTTCTACATTAAAATGTAATAAAAAGTGAAGCAGTCATTTTTGCAGTACTTCGAGGGCTGCTCCATGCAGAAAATCCAATGCGAACATTTTGAGTCGATATGACAACAACCAAGTCCCTCACTATACTAATGATCTGCAAGTAAGTATCACTTTACATCCTCCTTCATATATTATCTCCCTTACACCTCATCAATCCCATCATGATCTCAGTGTGATTTGTAGAATCCCTTATTATTTGTCAGTGGGAGGGAAGGGCCGTAGTTTTTGGGAAGTCCTCCATAAGCCAAAAGAATATGCATCAATTGGTAACATTTAGGGCCTATTGCAATCATCCTTTATAAATTCCACTCTAATTGCTGCCATGGACCATGCTGCGTGCCAGCAGTTCCCGGTAATAGGCTTCTTCACATGAGGAGTGAAAGAGATCTGGCAGTAAGTGGTAGGTAGTGTCAGTGGCTTTCCTGAGTAATTTCCTGTGTTCCTACAGAAAATGAACCTGTAAGACAGCTGCCTTAAAGTTCAAGAGGCATAATCAGACACAGATGTGAAACAAGGGTAGCTCTTAGGGCTCAGTGAGAGGAATTCATCATTTTGAACACACTCCTCCATTGGTGGCTAATTAGTTCCAATAAAATGGGGTGTGCATTGTTTGTCAGGGCTCTGAAGTCATTCATTCCCAGAACATAGATAACAAAAAACGCTCTGCCTGACCCACCTGTGCTATCATCCAGAAAAAAAAGCTCATGATTATTTTTTTAAAGGTGTCTTACCAAAACAACTATTTCATACTCATTAGAACTATTTCCACGAGCCTTTCTAACTACCTCAGTCCCTCTCTGATCACTAGGTACAGCTCTGTCCTGCTGCTGCAAAATGTCTGGGTTTGCAAAGTCCAGTCAAACCTCAGATATGCAAGCCTGAATCCAGGTTTCTGAAAGCCACCTCCACCTTTTCCAGTGATGGAGCACTGGAGAGTCAAGCCTAAAAGCCTTGGAAGATGGAGCACCCACTACTGGCACAACTGAAGGCAAGGGAGCATTAACTTCCATGCAAGTTTGATATTCTCCAGTGAAGGCCACCCAGACGAGCAGTAGAAAAGCAGCTTAGACAGACAGAATATGCAGCATCATACTTGGAATACTGCTGCTCTAAATAGAACACTGTTTGTGACTTCAGATGGAGTCTCTTCAAGCAATTCAAGTGGCTAAGATGAGGATACTGTTGGTGGTTGTTTCACACCAAGTTGATTGGCTTTGCTGGAATCTTTCTTACTTTGCCTTTTTTCTCCATACATTAAAAGAACTAAGATTTTGTCTAAGACTTGTTAAATCAAGAGGGAGAATCCTATTGACCACAAAGAATGGTGCATCGATCTGTTTGCAAGGACTCATTGTTGATTTTACTCCAGCAACATGAGCAGATTGAAGATGCTTGCATAATATTTAAAGACTGGTTTACTCCTTGGAAAAAAATCCCGAATGAATTCTGTAACACTTGCCCTTTTTGTGAATCTTAAAGATAACTTCTTTGTCATAATTCAATAAAAATGGTTCTTCCCTACTAAAATAACCATATGCTTGAATGAGTACAGTGAATTTGTATTTGGAAAAGAGGCAGATCTTACATGTTTTGCTCTTGCTCAGTGAGCATATTTTTGTGCAGTGTTCCTCCTCTTCCCCTTCACAAGGAAGCTCATAAGTGCAGGGTGGAACTTTTCTGCCAGGCTTTTTATTCACCAAGCCAAGGCACTGCTAGTCCCAGTACCCCGACTGTCTGATCTTTTCACCGTAGAGATAAATAAGAACAAAAGCTGCTGGCTTTCTCTTTAATCTATACTGCACTCCCTGAGGAGGCCAGAAGCCAGCCAGGATCAGAAGAGAAAAGCTGTGGTCATTGCAGGTCATGGCTGTATTTTCTTTCTGGCTTCCTTCCAAAGTAATACCTTCTCTTGGACCAGAGTTTATTTTGCATTCTGAAAATATTCTTAACAACACCGTTTCCTTTTTCAAGTTATTTTTTGCCCAGCCCTTTGGGAACCTCTCCAGCATGCTGGCCAGCATGTGTGCGTGAGCGTGTGCATGCCTGGGTCTCACACCAACGCCCAGGGCAGCCCCAGAGCTTTCCCAACATCTTCTGACCTCTGCAACCTCTATTAAGTCTTGAGTGGTTGCTCAGTGCCAGGCAGCTACAAACATGTGGCAATACAAACAACTACTGGTCTAATAGACGTAGGCCTAAAGTGGGTCTTGTTCCCTCACTTGAAACCACATCTTTTTTTCCAAACAGCACATACAGATCAGCCACGACAAGATCATGGTGTGAAGTTAAACCATGCAGGATACCTGTCCCAGTGATTGAAACAGAAGCAGCCAACACACTGAAACATTTCAGCCAGGTTGTGTTCACAGAGACCTTGTACACGTTAGCCAAGGCCCTCTCCCAGAGGTCAAAGTGTAGATATCATCAAGGCAGTTGCAGAGAAGAGCTACATTCCCATCTGGGATCCTCTGACCTAGGATCTCCAGTTCAGCTGTCATAACTCCGCTCTTGCTTAAACCTAAGAAGATCCAGTTTGCATAGTATCTCTTTCACTTCCAGTTCAGACACCAGACTTAGCAAACAGTCTCAGATCTTCCAGATGACATCAGCCTTGAGTCACAGCTGACCGCTTCTCCATGTAGGAAATGAAAGATTAAACAGCACTCTGGTTCCCCCCGCAACAAAAACTCAGGGCATTTCCTTCAGCCCCATGCTTCAGTTTCCCAGAGGATGTTTACCCACACACTGCCAGAGCTAATGATGTACTGCAGGTTTGGGGACTTGTCATGAACCAACTGTAGGACGAATCGAGGAGTAGATTGCAACCGCATGGTGTTTCTGAAGGTGAAGAATGGCTCAGTGAGTAGGAGCAAAGGATGTTGATTAATCTTACTTAAAAATTACATGCCTTACTTGTCCCTACAGAGGGTTTCTGTTGTACCAGAAAAATAGCAGTTTGAAATATATGAGACACCACATTCTGTATTTAAAAGGGCCTCTGTATTTTCTCAGCCACCATGGGACTAGACCAGACAATGCTTTCCATGGCTGCTGGACTAACTATAAAAAGTCAAGTCTGGTGTCTTAGACGCTGCCTCCTGAACAATGACTTGTCCCCCTTTTGGTAAACAAAGAGAAAAGCTGAGATTGAGACAAAAATTTCACCGTGATACAACTCTGACTCTGGCTTTGGGTCAAGTAGCAGGGTCAGTAGGGTCACTGTGGTACCTATTCATTATACTACTGTTGGAAAATGTAGTGTTCTTGAACTTTAGATTTTCTGTTGGAAAACAATGTCAGCAGAATTGACCCTGGAGAAGAGGAGGGAAGCATGGAGTCAATCAAGAAGAAATAATCCCTTGCATCCACTCAGTTCCTCATACCCCCATTTTCTCCAACGGAGCACACTAACCTCCCAGCTGTCTCTTAATTTACTTGCAATCAGAGGCACTGTAACCTGCACCTTCCATTATTCTCCCCTATTGAAATTCCCACTTTAAGGCAAAGATAGGACATATGACTGACTATTTCTTTATGCTTCCCTGGTAGTTTATGTGTCTAGCACTAATCTGAGTCTCTGTACTGAAGGAGAGCACAGATTCCCTCAACAATTCAGGACACTGCACAGTCTCTATGCCTGTATCACAGATGTCAGTACTGGAGACCCTTCCCTGGAAACAACCAATCCCTCTCATCCCAGCCTGCTCTCAACTGCAGGTCACTCATATTTTATTTCTGCTCTCAACTCATATATATGAACTCTCATTCAAAATTTTTTCCAAGCAACTGTGAAGCACAACTGCAGCAAAGGCAACTGAGGGAATGATCTTGGTTGTTTAGATGCTCCGAGTGCCCCAGCTGAGGCAGACAAAAGGAAAAGAGAATAGCAATTTCATCAAATAAGCCACACAGAATTACCACACCTCTTCGAGTGAGGCCACCTTTATCAGAATAGGCAAGTCCCATTAAGAGATTTAATTTCCTATGTCCATGGGCAGCTTCCTAACAATATTAGAAATCTTTAAGTTTTCTTCCCAAAGAGTGGGTGGACAAAGTGGGGAAAATATAATTTTAGGAAACAAATCCTCAGGACCACTGCCGAATCTGTGATACATTAAGCTTTCTGAAATGAACCACTTTCACAGCATGCATCGTTCAATAGCCATTACACACACTGCAGAAAACATCTCCCCCACCATGAAGAATGCCCATGGATAAATGCCATGCCTCCTTCATTCCCTCCCTGTCTTTGCATCTGCACTGTGCTGCACAGGGAGCAGTAGAAATGGCCACTACATAAGTGAAAGGATCACTCTTCAACTCATGGCCTTGCTTGAAGCAGCTGGGACTTTTCAGGATCTGGGGAACAGTCAATTCTTTTTGTTTAATACCTATTTCTTGAGCAACTGCTTCAAATCTACTATAGAAGTAATAGAAATGTACTTTTACCTTACTGTAAAAGTTCCTTTCGCACAGCACTACTAAAGCTTCTCTGCCTAGATTTATGTTCCTTCTGTTAAATAAATATAATAGCCTGCACCTCTAATGGTGAATAAGCCATGATTGTTTTGTGTTTCAGTAAGGGTTTAGCTCTTGACAAATAGAGATGGTCAGATTATTATATATGTATGACGTGAACTGGAGAGTAAAGCAATGCTAAATGGTTTAATGAGCTGGAAGAAAGAAAACTCTGCTTAACCACTATTTTTGCAGGCCTGCTAATATCTATAATTCATCCAAATAATTGGCAGATGGAAGATCTATAGCAGCCAAGTAATCCTGGCCATTCCCACCTGGCTAGTAAAAAATTTTGATGATTAAACAAAATGTCTGAATCTGCTGGCAGCAATAAAACCTAGTGTGTTGACACCGGATCTGACCTAGCAGAGTCCATGGAGACCAGGAACACTTTGTGCTGGCTAAATCCCACTAGGGCAAACTGTGGTTGGGTTGGCAAGACCAGTAGCTACGTTACCCTTGATGAAGATGAGGTGGTAGAAAATAAAATTGCTGTTCTTAAAGTATCTGCTGCTATTGCTTATATACAGCTTTCTGGAAGGTAGAGTTCTGTAGCCTGCTTGAACTGACTGTGTCAACCATCATGTGAATTTCTGTCAAGACTGAGGTTCATGAAAAGATGGATGTGCCCCCATGCCTCCAAACTACATTCCAGTGAGATGAGCTTTAAGACTCTGTTGAATTACACATGAGAAATATGTATGTCAGAGAAAAAGTGAAGTCTCTTTTTTATGGTTACCACCCACTCAGCTTCAGAGAAATAAGCACTGCAAAGTGGACACACAGCCTCCAGTACCCAGACACTGATGGGGTGCTCTGGGATGTATTAAACTCTGACACAGAACAGCAGCACCAGTGAACTTGTAAGGTAACAGCAAAAATACACAGAGCTAAGCACTGGTCGCATGTCCTGCTAAGACAGCCAGAGCTGGGGTTCGCTTTCCGGCATCAATCCAATACTTTAGAGAAATTCTGCTGTTAGATGCAACTCCAAGTCAGCTGTCAACACCCTCTAGCTTCTGGGCCTACACATCGCTGCTAACATCTGCCTCTGGACAGATGATCTGAGCCTCCCTAAACCTCCATTCGAGATAGTGACCAACCTCATGTCTCAGACCAATCCACAGCTGCAGTTAGTGGAAACTCTAATGTGCAATTGTGCTAGGAGCAGGGTTTGCCATTAGCAAGACTCCATGCTTTAGGTTCTTCCAGAATATGTTACTGATGCTTCCTAACATGGAAATCATAATACCAGCAAAATTTGACAGTGTAGAGAATTTCCCTTCCCCTCTTCCCCTCAACACACTTATATTCTTGGTCCTTGAGTCATTCAGTTTACTTCTAGGACATCACTAAGTAATCAGGTGGATGTAAACCTTCTGGATATGAAAACAGTAGTATGACATCCTGGAGAAAAAAAAAATAAAGAGAAATAATTTTATTTCATCATGAATAATAGTTTTGCAGACGGATGGAAACTAAAGTATAAATCTATGTGCCTCAACTGAGTTTATCAGTTAATATAGGCTATGAGAATCAGAAACAGTCTTGCAAAACCCAAGATAGCCTTGGTAAGAATTTTCCTTATTGACTATTGAGTTAAGGGGAAAAAACCCAAACAACAACCAAAAAACCCCCATCTGCTTATCTGTCTCAGAACAGCCACTAGAAAAGCCCATTCCAAAATTACACTGGTGCAATCCAACCATCTCCATTTGCTCCCATAAATGCTGTTCAAAGCAAGGCTTTTCCCTGTTCTCAGCAGCACATAACTGTGCTTTCACAGTGGAAGAACAAAGCATCACAGATTTGATGAGCACTCTCAACTTACATTTGTTTTGAGGAAAAATGGACACAAAAAACCTCAAGCACTTCTTCAATAGTTTGCAACTCTGTTCTCTATGCATCTGGTTTACGCTTGCTTTCATTCCAACTTATTTCAAGTTAAGCCTTCTGGTTACTAACTGGAACAAATTGCTGTCATGTTCCCTTCAGCTTGGTAATCAGGGGAAGATTTTATATCCATAAAAATGCATCTGATCATTGTGATAACACTTTTGGGGGAAGGGGAGTTAATATGAAACTCCTGCCACCTTGAATCCATTGAATACTTTCTCTTAAGCTAACATGGGAGGATGTGCTCCACACCTCCAACAGAGGGACTCAAGTGAGTGCTCTCCAGATAAACCACCAGCAATGCATAAAGAAATATCCTGTCATACTTCCTAGGTTTACATTAAACAGGTCCTTTTGACAAGGAAGAGCAAAGGAAGGAAGTTGCAGCTCACATGCCCTTGATTATAAGTAAATCAAGAGACCACTGGGAAGTTAATCTCAGATGTAGCATTTGCAGAGTATTGTACTTAATGGAACACATCTCCCTCTTGTGATACACTGCCTTCCATTAAGCAGCTGTGAGTCTTTTAAAATATTGCTTTCCTAAGGGTGACATACACAGACAACAGGTAGCTATTTGAAGAACATATTGGTATGTTTAACTCCAAGGAGGACAAAACCCCTGCCTGGGCTGTTCACCATATCCATGTGCAAAACTGGTGCCCAGGGACTGTTCCTATGGCATCCATGTCAGATGGAATTCTGCTGTCAACCTCAATGTGAGCAAGATCGGGTTCCTGAAGGCTCTGACTGCAGTTCTCTCAGCAAACTAAACTGATTCCCAGGCTCACTGTTGCTGAAAGAGGGAAAGGGTCTTGTTGACACTCTCCACTGATAATTTTCGCCTACATTAGTGAACTGAATCAGGTTACAGATGGACGTAACAAACAGCAGAACTGGCGGAAGAAAGGAGATGGGGTGACACAGCCAGGAGCAAGAGCAGGAGGCACACATGCTACCTCTCAGCCAAAGTGTACTAACCAAAATAATGCCAGAGAAAACTTCCTAAAATAAGGTAAAAGCTAGAAGCAGTTGCATGAGATTAGCATGGGTCCCTTCCAACTCAGAATATTCTGTGATTCTGTGATAAGAACTGCCCACCCATGGAGGGTGCAAACACCCAGCGGGCTGCAGAGGGGTGCACAACAGCACAGATGCCAGCTTAAATCAGCTGTGAAACTCTATCTTCAATACAAGGGGCCCAAGCGCCAGGAAGGAACTATTCTACTCTGATATACCTACACCCGAGTGTATTAGTTTGTTACAATGTGATTAATCAAGGCTTCAGGGAGTTTAAAAGCATGCTGTGTTCCTAGTTGATAGCATATTTATGAACGTGCTCTATTCCTATTTGGTACTAGATCATCATTGATAATTTGAGAGCCATAAGCTGTCAGGCTGCCAGCAGCACACTGTACATGCAGCACGATGTTTTTTGTTGTTTCACCATCGTTTAATTTTAAATAAAATCTTAATTGGAAATGTGAAAAAAAATCTGCCTAATCAATCAGGCCTGCTCTGAAGAGAGTTTCCAAAAGTTTCATAATTGGGAAGTTCAACCCAGTTCAGAAAAGATTTACTGGAGTTAACAATAGGAAAGGGCTTGCTCGAAACTGTTGCCAAACTCCCACTCAAGACAGAAAATCGGCTGGAGAGCACCATCTATTGGCCGGAAGAAATGGCTGGATTGCTTTCTTTTCGCTTTTTAGAACTCAAACCGAAAGCAGCTCCAGCACGGCGGGAGCCACGGGCAGTTCCCCAGCTCGGCTCCACAGGACATGCCCAGCAGTGGGAGCGGGAGGACGCTCCGACCCAATGCACACCCACAGACCCGCGCGTGGGCAGCTCTCTTACCTCTCGGGCAAAACTCTGGGTTTGACCGAATGCAACCCCAGGGCTGGCTGCTGAGGGCAGGACAGTACAGGCAGTCTCAGTGCTTCATTTCAGTGTCATTTTCCTCCCCACCAATGACCTCTACGTTTGGTAACTTCATGGCACAACCAAGCTACCAAGAGTTTTCTGATTCTGGCTTCAGACAACCACCGATGCCTACCCCACAAATGAGCAGCATCCCAGACCAGTGTGAAATTAGCACCTGGCAGTTGTCTCTGCATGGCACTGAGCGAATACATCAGCCCTCTGGCCTCTCACTTCTTCCTCCCCCTCGGCCCCCTGCACACAACAGCATTTTCCTGTGTGTCTCAATACAGAAGGGGCAGGAGAGGGCTAGCCTACACCAGCATCTATTTCTGTGACACTGTCAACAGCTCCATAGATGGCTGGATTAGCCAGAAAATGTATTTTTGACTGCAGAATTATGTTTATGAGGATTCCTACTCCAAGCTGGTCTTATCTTCAGACTATCTCTATTTAGATGCCTAAGTTTAAAATTCAAGGGTTGCCCTATGAATCCTACTTTTAACTGTGAAACACAACTCCCTGGGGAATGCTTTTATTAGAGCTGGCTAACACTTCTGGCCAGAGAAACAGGAAAGAAATCTTAAGTAGCTTTTCACTACTTTTTGCCTAATTGCCAATTGTGTTTATTAGAAATACCATGAAGGCATAAAAACTAAATTAATGCTGTCCTTGCACCCAGGGTGGCTGACCCAGGTCACCACCCTCCATGGCACTGGTGTTCTCCTGGAAAAGTTCATTGGAAGTTAAATAGGTTGAAAGGTCCCACTCAGTGACCACCTCCAGCAACATCAGAGGGACCTGGCTGTGGTACATATGTAAGAGAGGCACAAAGCAAAGACACTGCTGCAGGTAACATGACTTCAGTTTCCAAAGCAACACCAGCGATTCAGATCCTGACTGGACATGAGGAAGGTTCTGAGCTGCCTAAGCAGTGAGTCACAGGAGGACTGTCTCCATCCTATGTGGTCTTTAGAGCATTTCCAGCTCCAGTACTTTTCCAAAGACCTTTTGCAGAAGCTATACAGAGTTAAGTTGGATAAATGTAAGTTATCAGTGATAATTGTGAACTATCTGTGAGATCAATGAATCAAATAGCCAGTACAGACTGTGTTTTGGTTTGAACTAAAATAGAGGCTTCCTGAGAAATAGAAAAGCTGTTCTGGTCAAACATGAATATTTAATACATATTTTTTTCTAAAAAGAAATCTATTAATGGTTGTGCTTCGATTTTTTTTTTTTTTGGAGGTGCGTGGAGCTAAATTCAAAGTGGATACAAACATCAAACTTCAGAGTAATAAAAATCTGGATCCCAATTGGAACATCTCAGTTCAAATTAAACACTGCATGAGAAAGTAAATCGCACAGTGGCAATAGTTGCAGCCCCAAAGGTCTGCCCGCCTTAGCAAATTTCCTGATCTAAAAGCACAGAATGAAACAATACAAATCCAACTAGATTTCATGGTAGAAAGAGGGGTCCTCTTTTGTCAGAGCTCTTCCCCGTGATCCCCATTCAAACTGGCTCAGGGCACAGTAAGGAATGTGGCAGTGCAGTGATGGAAAGGCAGGCCATGGCAAACTGCAACAAGTGCTCAGATAAATCACCACCAATAAGCTGAATACTTGGGCAAAATTCTGCTGCAGAGTAGAGAGGACACAATTAAATCAGAAGCAAAATTTATGGCTGACAAATAACTTGACACAATTAGAGAAAGACAAATCAGCCTGTAAATTACTCCAAAAGAGGCAGGCAAGAGAATGTCCAGCAAAGAGCACCCTGTCTGATCTGCTTAAGTGGAATTCCACTGGGAGAAGGCCAGCAGGTCTGAGGTCTCAGAGCCCAGAGCACAAATTGGAAAATAATGAAGCTGGTCTGCTGCGATTGCTATAGAGGTGACAGCGCTGCAAAACAAAGGGATTCTGGAGCCTGAGTTAGGGCAGTCTGAGAGATCAGCTTGCACATACAGCAAGGGGTTGGGTTACATGTAATTGCTCCTGTGAAGAGTGGGTGGTTTGCAAGTGTTATGACAGCTGCAGAACAGAGGATGTCTCCGCTATGAGACAATACAGAGCTAGACCAGAAAGCGGGGAGGCACGAGTCACCGAACTTTCTAACACAGGGTAAGTACTCTGTCCCAAGGCACTTGCTCTATGCAGGGACTTCAGAAGCAGGTAAGTTTATCAGCACTTACATTCATCCATTCATTCCCTCCAAGGAGCACAGAGTGGCTCTATGCAGCCAAAGAAATAAACTTCAGGGTATCTAACAGGTCCATTTGCTGTACAAATTCATGTGATAACCATATGAATGGGGCTTTCTTCTCACAACTTGCAGGGCAGGACTGGGGGACAGTGATTTTTCAGTCTAGATCTACCAACTTTATCATGTTTTCATCTTCATTACTCGAAGACAAAAAAGCTTTAATTGTATGTTCTTAACATGACAGGTTGTCTTACCAAAATAATCTGTACTCAGAAGTTCCTGGAACTGCATAGCTAATTACATCATGAGTTTAACTTTTAAATGACTGATACAAAACCTCACATTTAACTCCACCTTTACATCTTTTATCTAGCAATGCATTTGGCAGCCATTTCCTCTCATCTGAATCTTCTATTCAGAAATGAGAGAGAAGCAGGACTGCTAGCACATTCCTACACTAACAGCTAGCCCACACACAAGAGCTCACCTTAAGGCTTGCTGCTTTTAAAAAGCTCTCTACTTGGATGCCAGTTTGGGCACAGTGCTCACAAAGCACTCCCTTGTATCCAAATAAAGTGGACACTGATGCCTTGTAGATGCACACGTGGGGAGTGAGCCTGGCACTCTGGACACAGCCAAAACATGAGCAGGCCCCCAGGCTCAAGCCGGACAGATGGGCAAGGCTGCTCAGCCTGCTGGCACTGTCACCGGATCATCAGACAGCCCTGTGGCACCTTCCCCATCTTCCCCACCAAGTAGGGCCCTATGGGTGCTGGTTTCTTCCTTAATGGCATCAGCATCCAAAACCCTTTGGAAATGCCTCACATGACACAAGCTTTTGTCATAAGCAGGTCATGTTTTCTCCTTCTGATGTTCTTTCACTGAGTCCCATTTTGCCTGTGCATGGTTGATCTCTTCCTGTTCTGAGAAAACTGGCAAATGAAAAATGGATTTGAACAGAGAGGGGAAAAGTTGTCCTGAAGTGTTAACCTTCCAGGACAGCACTTTTATCACAGACAGCAAGACAAAACTTCAGCTTAACAGCTTGGTTTTGATACTGCAGCAATGAATGTTCTTCCACCAAGTCCTGTCATGGAAATTAAATGGGAACCCCTATCTACCCACCTTCCTGCCCTAGTTCCCAGTGTTCCCAACACCTGACACCTGTGTGGTTGTTTCTACTCTTTGGCCAGTCTTTGTTCACCCTAGTCCCAAGCCCTGTGGTCATTTCCCCAAGGATATAAGCCCATTACAAACCTTAATTGCAGAACCCACTTTAGCTCAGTCTGCACAGATCCAAGTGTTTTCAGCACAGGAGGTCTCTCATTTCAATCCTGGGGCAACCTGCCTAGACATCTGCTGGCACAAAACTAATAGAGCCAGATTGTGCCTTGAAGGCTTGGGCTTATGTGGGAGCATCACTGAGGTGCATGACCTGGGCAGAAGCTTGAAATATGATTCTCCAGGAGGAAGTGCAGTCCTTCATCAACTGACAGTCATCTCTGCTATACTGAAAGCACTGCCCCCTTCCCTACTAACAGTGAGGGTGTCTTCTGCCTGACAGGTACACTCAGCTCTGAAAGTAAGACCCAGTAAACTGATGGGGAAAGGGACTAGTAGGAAAAGAGGAGTAAACAGATAAAGAGTCTTTGTATCTGTCTTATTCAACATACTCTTTTAAAAAAGCAATACTGGTTATCTCTGCCTCACGTCCTGAAAGAACACCTTTTGTTTCTACTGATGTGCTTTCTCCTAGACCCTGCAGAGAGCTATCTGATGTAGAGCAAAAACAAGTCCAGTGCATCACAAAGTTTGACTCTGCCAGGAAATCTGGGAGTGAAACAGAGAACTATGCTGCAGAAATCCAGTCTCTCTCCTTCACACCTCCCTGTCCTTGCAGAAAAAGCAGACAGCCAGCATAGTGGTTTGCTGCAAAGGGAGGCAAAACGGCACATACTGAGTCATCACTGCTCAGTGCACACAAGAAGAGGCACTACTGTATCAGGTCACTTCGGCACATACTGCGTGGAAGGGGAGGTGAGCAGGGGACCTGCAGCCTGGGGGCCACAACTGTGCACTCTGGTGGCTGCTTCGTTATCCCCAGCCCCTCATTATTCAATCACACAATGATTGGCTCACAAAAGCCTATTTGACTCTCACTGAGAATCTGATTTAACAGATCTAGCATTTTCTGCAGAGAGAATCAGGCTCTTTGGCCAGTTATCATTCTCACTTAGTTCTCTGAGAGTTTATCTGAGTAAAGACTGAGAAATTTTGCCCTTCCACTGTAACCCAGAACGTACAAACCAAGAGCCACAGGAACATTGTCACTTTATTTGAGCCATGATTTCACACTTAGTTTTCTATTGAGAGAGGAAAGAGAAGGCCCCACTCCTCCCTCCCCTTTCCCCATTCTCACCAGTGCTTGCCAGTTACTCAAATCTACAGCACAATTTGCACAAGAGATCCTTTGTTATTTTTCCTTTCCTACAGTAGCGTAAATTTAACATGCAAACAACCTTGGCCTTTTTGATGTCAGATATGACTCATGAGATAGAAGCTGGCTTTACTGATTAATCTTACTTATGCACATGTCTTCTTTCTCCCCTGTGACTTGCCAAGAGCATTTATTTCTGCTACACTAGGAACAAAATCTCAGCTATGTCTCCGGAGTATTACATATTGCAGATTCTGTCTCTTTGGCCCTCTGCATTAATTTTCTTCAAATGACACCAAGAGGCCAATATGTTAAATTTGCACTATTGGTCTGACAAAATTTTGGCTTCTATTTATAATCATTTGTGTAAAAAGCAACAGTTTGAGTTAGCTTAGACCTATTGTGAAGGGAATCACTCTAGCACAGATAATTCTGAAACTGCTTTCACTTTCTATACTTGCTGAGGTTTGTGGTTTTGAGGAAGTGTAAATTGTATCGGGGATACTGGCAACTCTCTCACATGCAGTTGGAGGTGTACACTGAAAGACTCTATTAATCCCAGTTTTGGTCTCCTGTCCTTTTTAAGAGGATTTCTTTATAGAATTAGGTATTGATCCTACCCTAGTTATTGGAGTTGATTCACAGCTGCATTACTCCATGGCCTGCTGGCATAAACACTTGAAAATCAGATGAATACTATGAGCAGCAATACACATGATGCAACAAGGGCAATTCCAATTACATAATAAGGATGGAAATTTATGAGCTCCTCTGGACCTCTGCCCCAGTGTTTTACTTTCCTTACTGTTCTTTTTCTTCATCTTTCAGATACAAAAATCTAAGATTATTCATTACACATTATTCTCCTAGGTTTGGATATATTATGATTGTATGTAACTCGTGTTACAAGCCTTCTGATGTTTCTTTAGGCTGACTTCACTAATAAATTTATCTGTTGTAAAGCTCTTTACTATTCAGTTTAACTTTTGGGTTTTAGTGTTGTCATAATAATTCTAATTATAAAGGAATGCTGTTCCCAGCTACTCTATGGAGAAGACTGTAAACCAGAGTATATGTGTCCAAAACATTCAGAGAACACAAAGGTTTCCCTAACAGTGAGAGGTGGATCCCACTCAATCAAAGGAAAAATCCCTTCTTCACTAGATGGTTGTTCAGGTATATGTCAAAAAAAGTCTTGCAAGCTTCCTTCTGATGCAGGAGCTCTGAGCTCCTAGATCTTCTACCTCAGCCTGCTCATCTTGGAAGCATACTGAATGCTGGCAAAGTTGTATTTGTGTCAGCAACCTGCCCTCAGACATCTTTTCTCCAGCCCTTCCAGACAGTGCATTGCATGGGGCACCATCTACTCTCACCCAGCAGTTCTGTGAGTAGTTTCCTACAGTTGCCAAACAGCAGAGACATTGCTACACAGTAAGACAGATATTTCCAGGAGTATCAAACATCCTGCCTGACTGAGGAGGAAAAGCAGCATCATGCCAACATTCCCATACACAGAAAGGATGCAAAACTTCCATCAGAAAAAAAACTTGGGCTCTGTGAACCAATTCTAGATCCACTTTGTATCATTCTTGCAGAAAGATATAGAAATGGGGAAGAAGTGTGCCAACATGTAGAATGGACTGAGCAAGGACATATATTTTGATGCAGAACCTACTGGGTCACAGTTCCTATTGTGTGTCCCAAAGGAAAGCATAGCAATACTTTTTGTAGATATCTAAACAAAGGTATTGCTACCCAACCACAGGGCAAAATACAAGACAGAGCTCCTACATTCTAAAAGTATACACCGTATACCCTACCCTGTAGCAAGCATCAAACTCAGCAAACCTAAGTTAAAAACATGGGATTATTTACTGAGGAATTTTGATCTGAAGTTTTGCTTTTTGAGCACTTCTCGATTAACTAAGAATATAAAACAACAGGGTAACTGATTTATCCATGTTTGGAAAAATATATAGAGAGATATATATGTGTGATATATAGAGCAAGAAAATACAGCTAACTAGGACTATCCCTTGCAAAAACAGACCAGCGTGGACAGGGTCCCAAATACCTCATGCCTGCCTCTTTCTAGATACATTGTAATCATATTTGGCAGACTCTACAATTTAAGAAAGACAAGTTTTTACATGTGTTCTTATGAAAAGCCCAACAAAATTTTGCAACCTTAACTTCATCTTGCCTTAATGAAAAGCATCTTAGCAGAGGCTCTATAGAGCCTGGATCTACTCCAGTGTAGTCTGTGGAAGGTTGCTTATGGATCTCAACCTTTTAGGCTCAAATCTAAAAAGATTCGTTCACAAAAAAACAGCTCAGTGAAGCCAATTAACTAGGCTTAGCCTAGGCTGTTCTGAGATATTTTATTAGAGATGAAACCAATTCCCTTTGAAGATAAGGGAATGCTTTAGTTGATGGACTCTATTTTGCTTTTGGCAATATCTATGTAAATCTGGAGTAATGCCATTGATTTCATAAGAACTTCAGCCCAGATTTACAGTGATGTCACCAGGAGCAGCATATAAGCCCTGGTTGATTGAAAATGAGTACTGAACCCTTTAATTGAAACTGAATCTTAAAGTTACCAGTGGGAAGATATTTTTTCAATTGCACTTGTGATTAATGTTAATTTGTAGTGAATTATTAATTTAACCCTTAAAGTCAAAGAATTCACATAAATGTGAGGAATTGAGCATACCTGATCAACTCCAATTGTTGGTTATTAATTATTGTTTTTTTTCTGGGCAAGCAAGGCTCCTAATGCTCTAGGGTGAGCCAGAAAATCTAGTTTGCTTTGACAGTGTATAGATATTTGGGATTTGGAGCACATTGAAAGGCCCACATTTTCTTTACTATAACTTCCCACAACTCAAACACATCCAAAGTGAGACACAGGGAGAATTAAGTTTATTCTTAGGTAGTTTCTCAATGTTCTGTTTCCAAAATATTTGAATTTTGGACCAAAATAAACTAAAAACATATATGGAAAAAACTTTTTACCATAGATGGTAAAAACCTCCATATGCTTCAAAAGTCTCCTCTTCTGAGAGAAATGCATTGTTGAGACACCTTTTTTCACACTACTCTTAATGTCAAAGCGTCAGTAGTGAACAGGTTAGAGTTATGCCCTACTTTTAAATGGTATTTCATGTAACATTAAGAAATCATTTGAGTTCCTGACAAAGAGTACTTATTCCTTTCTAAATGTTTGAGGTTCAGAGGGAACATTGTCATAATCTAGTCTGATCTTCTGCTAAACAGACAGCCAAGCATTGAAAGGGAATATATTATGGATATTGTTAGTAGTGAGGCTTTGTATACCCAGTCTGGACATGGAAGACACCAAGGTGCCACTTTGAAGTTGAACTGTTCTTCTCATTTTGACCTACCAGGCTAAACTAGTGAGAATTCTCAATGTAAATTTATTTATTCAGCCATCTTAAGGAATTTCATGATACACAGCTAGGATTATACAACAGCATAGACATTTACCTCATTGATGATCTTCACCTTTTCACCCCACTCCAACTTGCCTCCAGTAATATCTATCATTAGATCATGGCCTCTAGAGGCCTTTGATGGAGGTATGGTACCTTTTAAACCTCTCAATATGTGTAGATAAACCCCCACCCTGAGTAAGGTCCCTCACTGATGCTCACCTTGGGTCATTCTGACACAGAAAGAAAGCTGCGTGGGCGTTATTATTTCATCAGTGATGTCAGTAGCCAGAACATTTATCCAGATCCTATTTCATGTTCCAACTGGACTGTTGCCTCAGAAGAGGTCATATGGTCAGGAGGAAAAGTCCAGAGATGAGAAGGAGAACATCAACCTCAGAATAAGGCACAGAGCAGTAGTATAAAGCGCATCGTACCACAGACAACAGCAAGCCACTGTACAGCAGCAAGATGGAAGATGTTTTCATATTATTCTGAGAATTTATACTCTGGGTCTAGTATGTAATCCCAAGCTTTACAACAGTCTGATCAGCCTCTTCACCTCATCTTTCTAATTTCCACCTCATGCCCCCTGGATCTATTTAAAACAGTCCAGAAAAAATTATTTTCTTGGCCTATTATTTGACCATGTCACATAAACCAAATCTGAGCCAAAGGCAAATCCAGTTCAGGCTGTGGTTCAGGTTTGGGTTTAAATCAAAAGAATGCTTGTGATTTGAGTAGACAGAACATTAACAAGTATCAACAATGTATAATAACTGTAATAATAAGCTCACTTTGCAAGAATAGAGTCACAGATGAGTCAAAGGAAGAAACTAACCCTCTGAGTGATATGGTTTTAGGATTAATATGGTATGAACACAGATCCTCAGAGACATGCAAACCAATTTAAAATGCAGTAGGGTTTGTTTGGCACCAAGCTTCCAGCTTTGACTCCATATTAATAAAAATCAGAGTTGTATATATTTTTGTATCTTTCCTCTAACTTATATAAAAATATTTCAGCCATTTTAAAGAGCAAAACCTTCCCAAACTACCAAGGTCCAGGGGCCTCTATTTTTGCAGCTCCAACAATTTTACTAAGACATCTCCTACTTTGTGACATTTTAATTATTCACAGCACTAGTGCGCTACAAGTGAAACATGCTGTGTATTCTCCATTCACTCATTCATTAGTTTTAATTAAACCCTCTAATTTTATTTATGCTGTCATGGACTGATTAACAATTTGCAGCACAAACCAGGAAGTTTTAAACAGCACCTTGAGAAATCTTCCTTGCTCTAAACAGAGGTCTGCTATAATAACTACAAATCTGCTGGATTATGTTCTGAAAGCCAAGAGGAACTACATCAGCAGCTTTCCCAAAGCAATTTTCTTTTAGCTGTTTAACAAAATATATCTCACAGCCTTCGGTGAGAAACACAGATGATGAGGTGTCCAAGGGATTCAACAGAATGAAACTGCAGACAGACACTATGAAAGTTCCTTTATTAGAAGCAGTCTAGGGCTGAGATGGAGCAGCATGATGCAATTGGAACTGTGGACCATGTCCCACTTCAGCAGACACTCAGGACACTTTAGGTGTTGCCAAAAGGATGAAAGGCAATCCCTGAAACTTGTTAAAGCTGGAACATCTTAAGTAACTCCAGAGTCTTTATAGCTGTAATTTACACATTTTATTATTCTTCTAAATTCCTGTCATCCATTTGAAGTGTCTGTAACTTGCACCTTCTGACAACAGATCTTCTATCTCTAAAGACCTTCATCACAGTGATCTTAGAGCACCTGAGTTCATCAGCACGTGTGCTATACCTCACAAACGCAAAGATTTAAGTTCACTCAAAACAGCCACCCATATACCTCTGCAGTGCCCTGCTCAGCAATTCATTCTGGTCCCCAGAATTCATAACAGCCCTTCTCTCACTCTTCACATCTGTTCTTTCCTCTCTGGTCCCCCTCTACACATTTCCTTCTCACATCTGTTTCTGTCCCCACCTGAACATCTCAGGTCTGCCTCTCCTGCTCTCTCAACAGTGACTGGAAAAGACTGCCTCAGACCACTTTTTCCACCTTTCCCTGCTAGGTGTAGCTGTGCTCACCAGCTGAGGCAAGGCAGATAAAAGTCTAGGAGAAGAAATAAGTATCTCCATAGAACAGAACTCATTGAAAGATTTGAAGAGGATAACCGGAGTTCCTGGGCCCTTTCTCTTACCTCACTTCCCTTCTCCATGAACATATTTACTCCCAAAAATAAGGAGTGGGGGAAGTAACAGGTAATCATACTCCCTCTCCCCTTCTACTGGAATTACCTTGCAGCTACCCTGTCCCTACTTCAGAAAAGTAACTTCCAGCTCTCTGCTCAGTACAATATATGCTTTATACAACTCTGAGTTACTGTCAACTCCTGTGGAGCCCTCAAATAACTACTCACATTCTTCTATTGTCTTTTTGTGCAACCTAGCAAAATGCAGTCTACAGACAAAGAAGTCCTAATACAAACAAGAGAGCTGTGCATTACCTCCCCTTTTTATGGTACACACTGCAACAGGACAAGCTAATGGGGTAAAGTGGGAGAGGGAAAGCCTCCTCAGGGACCACAACCATTCCTACATAGCAATCATCATTATGTGAATCCCTATGATTTTGCTTATAGGCTTGCAATTAGGGAGAAATAAATACAGAGTGAGGCACAGACATTTCATCTTCCTGGGCTCTGCTCTGAGTACAAACTGAGGCCAGACAGTGAATTCTGTTTGTGTGTGTCAGTCTAAAGCAAACTAAACCAACACAAGACTTTATCCTTTGGCACAACGATCAAAATCTGTTCACACAAGAATTAAGCAGTGGGCTATTTATAGAGGCTGCACTACCTCCAGACCCGGAGCAAAAGGTTGTCCCAGGAGAGCCCAGCTAAGACAAAGCAGAGCAGCTCAGGCTGAATCTGCCCGCCTCATCAGGAGGGTTGGATTTCACTCTGGCCAAGAGCGTTCCCAGCAACAAATGAGGCCTCCCATAATGTATTCCAATAAAAACAGAGGCTTTAAAAAGAAATCAGTGTTTTGTTCCCTTCCAAGACATATAAATCCTTTTAAATTGCGCTATTTTAGAAGCATTAGCAATTTCTTTTAGGCGATGCCTCCCTCTAGTGTTAGTCCGCAGGTGGCCGCCACCGGGTCTCTGCCAGCCCAGTTTTTGAGGAGGTGAAAGATTTTCGAGTACTCCCTACTTATTATGCTTCTCGTCCTGGCACCATCCAACAGTTCAAACACAGTTTTAGCAGGACTGTGCCAGCGAGCTTTAGGAATCGTCCCAGGTGCTACTCCTTGCAAGGAGATCTAGCACAGGTCGTCAGCAGGTGAGAAAGCAGCAGCCGATGGCTGCCTGGATAAGATGGCAGTAGAAGATACAAGTGTTAGAGCCCTGTCATAAGCTTTAAAATGAACAGCTATGAAGTTCACAAAATGTTCAAGGCTGATTTGAAAAGACTCAATAAACTCCCAGGTTCAACTTCCCTCTTTTCCTGCAGGAGATCGATGCAAGGGCTCTGCCAACATCCTATTACATGCTTACTCAGGGCCTTAAAAAGTCTTGTGCACACACAGCTATAGAAGATATACAACAAAGACACACATGAAGCACTGATCTGGCTGCAAGCTCAGGATCAGGCCTCTACAAGCAGCAGCAGATTCATCTAGAAAGTAACTTTTTAATTCCTCTGGAGAAACGTACAGCCCAAATAATCACAAATTCAGAGCTTCCTTAAAAATGTGATACTATCAAGAACACCCTTACATGCAAGCCGTAGTCCAGCAATATTTGTTGGAAATACAAAAGGTGACCATGGAAAAGTGGTGGGAGAAACCTTCACTTCTGCAATCTGTTCCCATTTGCAGTCATGATTTTTTCAACCTAATAGTGCATTAGGAGTAGATTTCTGCATTTAATTTCTTAAGCGCACCACAGCAGGGAGAGGGAGGGAGGGGAAAAAACAGTTTTATTTCTCTGCAATATAAAGAGTAACAGTTATTGCTTGCCAACTACACAATTATTTTCAAAGAGCTTACCATCTCTCTTAGGTTGATATATTAGCTTTATTACACTGGCATGGCTCTGAGAGATACTTGCCATTCAACTCGTTGGTACAAAGAGATACAGATGCTTTATTACTGTGGATGGAATTCCCATTTCTGCCAATGCTCCTGGCAATTCTGTGCCCTCCCGAGAAGTAATGCAGACCCTAAATCATTTATTATCTATTCTCATCACAGTTTTGGCATTTTGCTTTAAAAGTATCAGGATGCCTCAGTGTATAGCATTTTCACTACCAGTACAGAAACCTCCTAGGGTGTTGGCTCAGACCCACAGCTGCTCTTTCATGGAGAAAGGATTGAAAAATAGAGGAGTTAAACTGATATGCACTAAAATATGCCACTGCCATCTGTTTTTTAGCACAACAGTACTGCCTGTGGGCACTAGGACACTCCATACCTGACTAACTGACCCCTCTAGCATAGTGTTGGGATTTTCAGCTTCTAAGCTGGCCTCAGGCAGGACAAGTGTACCCAGCTGATCAGCTCAGCCATAAAAGCAGCATTTCTAGGAACAGCCATAGCACAGGGAAGCACATAACTGCTTTGGTAAGTTTTAGGTGAAACCTGTGGTGTCCATCCCATTGCAGACTTCTAAGCAGGTAAGGGAAAGTTTTTTCTCCTGAAATATTGCCTCAAGATTTTACAAAGTTGTGTTTGAGCCTTATTCAAAAATTCCATTGAAGTCTTTCCTTCCCCTATGTTTAATACTCAAACATAGTGAGTGTTAAACATTCGCTTAGTGTTTAACTTAGTTTTTTTCAAAGCTAGTGTGTTTCAGGCTACTCGAAAGATAGCAGGGGAATTAGCTCCTGGAACAATCTACCAAGTCATTTAGTGGATTTTCTACTGTTCAGTGTATTTAAATCAAAATGTGATGTCCTGCTAAGCCATCTGTACTACCTCAGCTCCAAGGCTCAGGCCTAATATAGAAGTTACTGAGTATTTTTACTGTGTGTCACACAGGAGGTCAGAAAAAATGATCTAATGGTCCTGTCTGGCCTTAAGCTCTATGAATCTATGAATAAATGAAAATCTTAGGCCTAAGCACTTTGGGACAAAGAACATCTTTAAATATTTAGCAAAGCACTATGTCCACTGGGACTGCTCCATAAATGAAAGTAGCAGTCACATGCCTGAGGCTCAGGCATCTCAGGTCATCTGAATGCATGTAAACACTGGTGTGATGAGAGCTCGAAGAAGATGTTCAACTCCTGGGGTCACTTAACTCTTAAAATGTAGTGGTTCAGATTACTTTTTTCTTAGACAGTCAGTTCAAGCCTTTCTGTGCAGTTGCTCCATTGCAATCAGTCATAGTTCACGTACAGAATTTCCTCAGAACAAAATCCGTAAATATGTTCTGTCACAAAGTCATCCTTAGCCTTCAGTTTGGCAAAATACATACTAAAATCTGTGGAGGAAATGCCTAATTGAAAAAGCAAGAATGAAGATTTGGCCAACTTCCAGCAGGGCACACCCTTAATAGCACAACCAGACTCTCAAGCACGAAGGGCTTAAGAGGATCATCTCCTGCTAAGAAACAGGGACTTAGACATGGCAGGTTATTACTGGTTATACTGGGTACATCACTGGGATGTATTTCTCACAGAAATCCCAGGCCATGACTCTTGGGATAGCTTCTTAGAGCAGGAAACTGAACAAAAATGATGGTCTAAAAATTAAACCACTGTCCTTTTCCCCCTCATCACTGACCATAATTTAGAGAACCTGACTTTTCATTAGCCAATTCTGAGTAAAAGAAACAAACTGCTTCCTTTCCAAGTTGTTGTTGTATTTGAGCTTCCTTGGAAGTCTCTTTGCATTTCCTCACAGCCCTCCAGATACAACAGCTGAGCTCTGAGCTGCTGCTTCACATGATCTGTCAGGATCCTTCCCAGCAACCCCTCAAGGCTGATGGAAAGGAAAGATGCCCATACAGTTTAATTACCCAGTCTTCCTAGTTCAAGTTAAAAAGTATAATATCTGCATATCAAAATTTTACCAGAAGCAGCTCCAGCAAGAATTGTCATCATTAATGCTTGCATACAAGGGAGGTGAAGATAGTGGCTATGTTAAGAACATTTTAAAAAACTAATCAAACAAGCAGGACTTGTCCTACCCGGGAAACCACACTGCCAATGGTTTAGCAGAGTACCTGCACTGCAGCTAGCAGTTATCTATATGTAGGGGGAAAAAAAAAGGAAAATAAAATGAAGGTAAATGCAATTAAGTACTTTCGTAAAAGATAAACATGCATGCATGCAGGCTATGTGAAAATATCTGAAGCCACAGGTGTATGTAGTCAAGACCAGAACCGAACTTTTGGTTCATCAGAAGTTAATTTTCTGTGTGAAAATAACTGCATTGAAAATATAACTTCATTCTGTTTTATAGTACCGATTTTGTACTTTTACAGCCTTTGTAACCATTCCAGGTAATAGATAAGGCTGAGAACAGAGTAAATGACAGATCTCACCTGCTTAGGCAAAACTATTTTTTGAGACAGAAAAGTTAAAGAAAGGCATAGTGTTGCAAATTCATCAAGGACAGACCACCACAGAATAAGTTTTAAAGGCCTATAGAATCTATCCCTGCTATGACTTTAATGCAGCCATATTGATTTTAATCTGCTGGAAGATCTGGCTTCAGCAGACTTCAGTCGAACAGCACATGGGAGCTCTACCGAGTTTGTGCAAGATCTGCTTGTTGTTGATACATCATTGCCAGTCTCAATGGTGTTTCATGGAGAGATGCCATTGATCAGTCTCTGAAGGGACTCCCACATTTTTATATCATGGTTTCAGAACACTCCCAGAAAGACCATCTTCAGTCCCAGAAATGCCCTTATATACAGAGCACAATAGGGACCTTTATGAGCAAGCTCTACTAGGGATCTTTGGAGTCACAATCAGGATCTCAGTGTAACTGTTTTATTTAGTGAGTACCTGCTTTGATGCAATAGTATTTAATCACAGAATCAACTAGGTTGGGAAAGACCTGTGAGATCAATGTTGGATTAGAAATCTTCTTCTGTCTTAGTAGTGACTCTCACTCACACTAGTAATCTCTTAACCCATAGAAGTCTCTTAACATATAGGAAAATTTCCTCCTGAGCTTAGGAAAGAGTCAGCCTTTCGTTTGAAAACTCTCCTAGCAAACAACACAAAGTTTTTCTTTTCTGCTTCCAGGAAAACTTATCTTTTGACCCTCATTAATCAGTTCCTCGAAAACTGAGCCTACCCCTCCATACCACGGTTTAGTTTTGACAACAGCTTGATGTTGCTCTGTCCTTAAGTGACTCCTGGTTGCTGCCTTTCTCACTCTGCTGAAAGACTTTGCACTACAAATTTTAAATTGTTTCAGCAATTACAAAACATCATTCCTTCTACTGAGAACATGGCAATGAAGATGAAAAAAAGCCTCCTCACTGTAGTCACTAAATATTAAGTAAAGGATATTTGGAGTAATAGGATATTTCTGGGCTGAGGAAACAAACAAGAGTTTATCGATGTAGCACTGCTTTATTTGCCTGATGACCTTTCAGGTCTTGGTCTTATAGGGAACCCATTCTGTGTTTTCCTGAGGCTTCAGACACTGTGAGAAGTCTCAATGAAAGAAGAAAAGGAACATCTTCAGTCAAGGACCTGAAATTGTAGTTCAGAATAAAGCCACCAATGATTTTGAGAATTATCCATTAATACTCACATCAGCAGATATTAAAAGAAATTGTATCATCTGACACAGAGGTGGCAACGTGGAGAACTTGGTAGGACACAGCATTCTATAAAAACTGTCAGTGGTGGTCACTTATGAGAAAAAGTAACAGAACTCTTGCTCTTGGAGCAAGTGTGTAAGTACTCCATGGGTCTGTTAAGTATGCCACAAATTTTGAAAAAAAACTATGTTGATGTTTGAAATGCTTGAATCGCTGGATACTTGATTTATCAACAGTGTTTTACCACACCAATCAGTGTACTGTAGGAATATAGACAAGGAAATGTCAGACAACCAGTGTCTAGAGAGACTTTCCCGGTGCAAGAGACATGGGGCACCAGAGAGCGTGTGGCAAAGGGCCGCTGACATGAGCAGGGACTGGATCATGACCCTCTCCCCTAGGAGGAAAGGCTGGAGAGAGCTGGGTCTGCATAACCTAAAGAATAAGGAAGATCATCAATATGTACAGATAGGGTGAAAAGAAGACAAAGCCCAAAATCTAACAGAAGTTATCTTCTCTCACTATATACCCCAACCTACACCCTCAAACTTCCCACAGGCCCATCACTCCCAGCCGGGCCCTCCCCTGCCGGGGCTGCCGCGGCCCCCGCGCGCTCCGCGCACGCGGCACCGCCAGCCCCGCGCTGGCGGAAGTGACGCCGAATGCGGCCGCGGAGACCGTCCGGTGCCGGGCAGCTGCGGTCCGGCCGCCGTCCCGGTCCTGTCCCGATGTCTAACAGAGCCCGGGGTCGAGGCGCGCCTCGCAGCCCCATCGCGTTACCATGTAAGAGCCGGGGGCTCGCCCGCAGGGAGAGGTGGGTGAAACAGTGCCTGAGGCCCCGCGGTGTGGGCGGTGACGGGGTGCGGGGTCTCTCGGAGCTCGTGGCCGGTGCGTGCGGTTGTATCCGCACCGAGCGCGGTGCGAGCGCGTTCGCAGCGGAGGGGAGAGAACCGTGGGGTGGGGACTGAGGGACACGGGCTGCCCTCCCGGGAGAGGCTGCTGATGGAGCCCAACAAAGTTATTAGTGCCCTCCTGCAAGTTAATAGGACTTGTTTCTCCACGAATTCGACAACAAATACATCCTTTCAGGTGGCAGTTTTTTTCTGGAGGTGCCGAACCATACCAGCTTCAGGCTTGCCTGAGTATGTCTGTCCAGAGTTAATTTCCCAAGAACTAAGGTGCTTTATATTTCACTTTAAAGCTGAATTGTCAGACTAAAGCTTACAGTTAGCTGTTCTCATCAGTGCTTTCACTGGCAAGTCTTAACCTGTTTCAGAAACTTGTATTTTTGGGGTTTTGTTATGTTAAGTTTTGCATGTTTTTGTTATGTCATAATCATCTAGAGCATGACCATTTACACACAAGACTGAGTTTACTGTCTGGCAAGCAGAGTAATTTTTAGAGGTTGTCTTATTTGTTTTCATATCGACATCTTCCAGGAGAGTTAGGCACAGTTGTCTCTAAGAGGTTTAGGCCACTCTTTTCTTTTGATTGTGGAAGTTGGTGGGGTGGACTTATGGAGGAGTAAACTACCAGGTGTTTAGAGGCACCAGTTTCTCATAAATGTGTTTATTGGTTTGCTTACTTTGATTTGGGCACAGTCTTGATGAGGAACTTTGTATGTGTGAATGTTCTTGTGACCATGTGTTTTTTCTTTGTTGCCTTTGAGCAGAGGATGCCAACAGACAACAGCCCCCTGCCAGACAGTATCCAAGAACAAGACTCTGCTACTACTTCAAGCAATAATTGCCTACTTAAAGATGAGGAATTGGGAATTGAACAAGAAAATGGCATTTGTGACAATGACACGGGTAATAGTGCCAGAGTTCCCAACTCTGACAGCCAGCCTTCCACTTCTATGGCTGTTCCTTTGGAGATGCCCAGAAGAGGACATCCCCTTTTACAGATCAACAGGCAGCAGATTCAGTCTGTCTCCTGTAGTGCACATGCTGCTGAGCTCAAAGATTTAGGAGTTGATGTCTATGACCAGGATGTACTGGAGCAAGGAGTTCTTCAGCAAGTAGATAATGCAATTAATGAAGCTAATAAAGCAGCAAAGATAGCTAATGCATCAAAAGAATATGAGTCAGTACTGGAGGACTTAAGGTAAATGGTGTTCTTTCTTATTGTTCTTTCCTGTTACTGACCATCTGATGAGACCCAGTATCTCAAGTTTTTATAATCTGGAAGAGAAGAGATGTTTTGAAAACTCTAGATCACTTAAACTCTTTGGAGTCACTCTTAAAAAAGGCGGAAATATTTTTCACGTCAGACAGTGCTTCATTGCTCTTATTTGACTAATCTAGTCATGCATCAAGGCAGCAGAGTACAGTACATCTCCTTTTTCTGTTTTGTCTGCTACCTTACCAAGATTCATATCTGTTTTCTGGGCAGGGGAGAACTGCATTATACTCTTACTCAGACTTCCTCGCTTCTGATTAGGTACTTTCTGTAATTTGGATAACTCCATCTCATGAATGTCCTACAGCCAAAACAACCTCCTCACAAGTGCTCGTAAGCTTGTAAGAAGTACCGAATGACACCTCAAAAGAATCAAATGCTTAAGTAACATGGTGTATTGATACTAGAAGACTTTGAGGAATAGGAGGCACTAACCTTTAGAGTTTTGATCTCCCTTTCTAATTTCATTGTAGAGTTAGTATTTGAACTATTGCAGGTAAATAATTCTACCTGTGTATCTTTTGCTGTTTGCATTAACGGTGGATTTTAGTGCTCAAGAGTGCTGGAGGCCTCAATTACCTGTGTGAACTCATGTAGCTCTCTTATACCTAATATTATGCACTTCATTAATTTTCCAGTTTGGGCGTGGAGTGTGAAATTAAATAAGTTTGCAAAACTGAAATCTAATTTCAGATGTTACGGAGCAGAAGAAAATAATGAGTAAGATGGTATTGAGAGGAAGAATGGAGCAGCGTAACCATTACAATTAGATTATGTGGTTGTTTAAAGAGTTGTGCACAGCAGTGTCAATTAGTTTATGTTTTTCCCATTTTTCTTTTAAGAAGCATCCTTGATTTTTGTTATCCCTCTGTTTTTGTCCTTCACTGAAATTCATAAAATGAGATTTACGTGAGGGAACACAAATGGTTTATGCAGACTTGTAGAACCTTGTCTGTGTAAGACGTAATGTGAGAATCTGAAAGCTGGTAGTCTGAAAGTTGATATCTGAGAAAATTAACAGGTATAGCTGACTTTTTGAACAGAGGGGACTAACAAAACCAAAGATATGAGTAGAGCATGGTAGAGTTGGTTAAAATCTTGTAGCACAGTGAATCCATGACTAGAGGAACGATCAGGCAAGAGGTGGCTGGTTTTTGAGTAGTTGGCACAAAGTTCATGGTAGAAGCTGCATGATTCTGTAATATACACACAAATTTAAGCAAAACTGTTTGAAGTTAAATCCTGTTTAAATCCCAGATTCCAGAGTCCTATTAATTAAAGCTTTGTGGTAGAGGACAGTTAGTGGTATGTGTCAAGAGACTCTATGGCCAGAAGTTAGGAGATGTGCAAGAGGATGGTGTACTTCAAAGCAGCAAAACTAAAGAGTGAAAAAGGGGATGAGGTGGTTCAGAAGTGTTGAAAGTGGCAGTGATAGCTGGAGAGCTGGTAAAATATATCTCATAGGAAGGATAACAGTTGGTAGAATCCACATTAGAGCTGGAGATAATTGTGGCCTGACAATTTCCTCCCTGACAACTGAGGAGCAGTTGCATGAGGCGAATAATGGCTGTTCTGCAGGTGTTGTGAAGAGTTTTCTTTGACTTTTTAATAATGATTTGATATGCTAATTTGTGTATCCTTATGAAATATTCTGCTATTTGAATCAATGAGCCTAGATTTCTTGCTTCTGATGGCAGTGCCTTCTTTCTTGCAAATGAATTCAGCATCTGAAACATGATATTAGGTTATAGCATGTGGTTCAACTTGAATTTCACATTGTATATGGAAACATGAAAAATGTTCCACATAAGGGAAGTTTAATGTTGATGTGCTGCTAATTCTTTGAGCTAGTCTGTCTTCCTGAAATTGCATTTCTATCTTGTAATCTACTTTTGGTGTAAAAGAAACTGTAAAGGTAAAAAATATAAGCTTCCTTATATACTGGCATCAAACGATTAAAAAAACCATTTTAGAAAATGAAAACATGGGGTTTCCCATTTAGATTTGTTTGTGTTTTGTTTACCTTGAGTAATAAAAACAACCACTCTTGTTTGCTTATCATCATCATCTGACTTGTAACTTTTGAGTGCTAAACATTACAGTGGTCATTCAGTTTCCTTTCCTTTGGAATTTTACTATTAGCAAAATTTAGTTTAAAAATATTCTATGCTGTACAAGTTTTTAAAGTGTTTAGTATTTCTAGTGTTGTTTAAATATAATATGCTTATTCAGAAACTTACCTGTAGACCTTTTTACACCTTACCTTAAATCTCCTGGAATTTCTGAATTGTCTGAATCAAGATTGTGCTAGTTTTCTTTCTAGAGGTTACTGGTACATTGCAATCTTATTGTTTTTTCAGATCATGTACAACATCTCTGAGACAAATAAATAAAATAATTGAGGAAATTTCACCTCAAGCTGCCGACAACAAAAATATTAGCAGAAAACTAGATTCTGTAAAACGGCAAAAATATAACAAGGTAATTGGATTACATTAATTTCCTGCTAACAATACTTAGTTTGTACTTTGTCTTAAGGTTTGGATTTTGTGATATAATTCTGAATTATATAGTTCAGAGTTAATCTACAGTTGCTGTTCCTTCCCTTTGAAATGGTTTCATTTTCTACCAAACATACAGATAACTATATTTAAAGATGTGCAAGTGAGAGCTGAATTTTTTTTTTTTATTCTCAGTTTTGGAACAAGCTCTAAACCCGAAGTTCCAGGACCTGCTCAGAATATGAATTTGCATTAATTTAAAAAAAAAAACAACCTCCCAGCAGTGTTTGGAGAATTAGCAGAGCATTGTTAGGGTGTGATTCAGTAGTTGACCTAAATCCCAGCTCTCATGGTTTCATTCCCTATGTTCTTTTCCTTAATCTTCTTTCGTTGTCTGTGTCTTGTATCAGTACACATCATTCTTTTCTGTGAACCTCTTTAACTCATCCATTTGTCAGAAGGTGCTCCAGCTTTTTCCTGCCGGAGTAGTAGGTGAAAGAAGCTGTAGAGCAATGTAGCAGGCATCAGGACAATGTAAGCAATAGACCTCTAGCTGTGAGTAGGAAGGAGATTTGAGAAAAGGGAAACTTCTGCTGATCAGGGATGTAGCACCTTGATCAGCTCACTGCTGGAAATTCACCTTCAACTTTCTCTAATGATAAACCTAATAGTGAAATTTGCTGTCCTTTGCCCTCAGACAGGACAGTCTCAGGCTATTTGCCACTGACTCATTTACTTGTTTGTTTTTTAGCCTTTTGCCTATAATGTCAGCAACTTGGATAACACCGTGCTCATAATTCAGCCAATTAAGATGGTGATGGGGGCAGTACTGAACTGTGGCACAGGACTAGGAACAAGTAGATAGCAGTAGTAGGAAGAAATGCATTAAACCAGACTTACAAATAAAGACTGAGCATGTAATTGGGCACTGTATTTTGCTTGTTTTCATATTGCTTGAATTGATTTACACAAGTGTTAGTTTCAGGGGAAGTTCAGACCTCGTTTCAAGTTCATTGTTAACCATCTTTGAAGTGTAAGAAAAAATTTCCATCTGAAAGCTATAATCCATAAAAGTACTCCTAATAACCTGAGGAGTGTTTTTGGAGGCTGCTTGGAGGCAGGCACTGTATTTAAAGCTGGTCTTGAGCTACTTTTGCATGGAGAAGTGCTTTTTAGTACTCTTCCTTTTGTAGTATTTTTAAAAAATTGCTAGAGAAGACTTCTGTTATTGAGACAAATGGGAAATTAAGGACTGGTACCAGACAGCTGTTTCCTCAGAGCAGACATACAGGACACGTTGTATGATACAAAGTACTCTGGTAGCAAGGATAATAGTGCATACACAGGAGGTAATACGTTGTACCATACATGAATACACTTACCCTTTGTGGTTTGAAAAGTGCTACATGAAGACAGGAGCAGGCTAGTGAACAGTTCTTCATCGAAAAGAAAAATTGCTCATTTTGTCTTGAACTTTATTTTTGCTGAAGCATATGCCTCCCTGGGTAAGGAAGTATTTCCAGAGAATGGAATTACAAATGTGGAAGGTTACACTGCCCATGTCTTTGTCTTACTGGTTGGAATGTTTCATAACACTAGGAATCATAACATCTCCAGTAAATATACAGTTGAGGATATTACAATCGGATAAAAGATGTAACAGAAGAGCTACCTATGAATTATTGTCATAGAAGCAATAAACTATACTTCTTATAGCATCTGTAACATTGATTTTTTTGAAGTCATTTGACTTTTTAGTTTTTGCTGTTAAATTAGCTGTGACCACTCCTGATAAGTAAATCTTACAGCTGGACTTTTTGTGGCTTAGTAATCACAGTAACCATTAACCCAATCTTGCAATCATGAACAAAACTTTCGGTGTTCTCTCTTAATCTCAGCAATCTGCTTGATGGGCTTCCTTCACTAGAATCAATACATTCATAAAAAGACCTTAAGAGATGCACATAAAAATGCGTAATGTCCATATGAAATTCGTGTGTGCAAACAGTCTGATCTCACTGTACACATATGGTAAGATGATCATACCCACAAAATTGTGTGTCTTCTGTGGGTTGGAGCCCTACAGGTATTGTGACACGCTTTTGCACTTTTTTTTGTTTCAAGTGCAATACTGTAAACATTTGAATGTGAGATTCTGGTTGAGAATACTACAAATGTAGTAATTTAAGTCATGCTTAAAAGGATAGCAAGTTTATGAACCAGATTAAAAATTAAATTACATATCTAATTCTCATTGAAGGAGCAACAGCTGAAGAAGATAAAAGCAAAACAAAAGCGTCTCCAAGGAATTCTTGGTTTAACAGAGTTTGTTGATGAAGCAAATGAGATTGAATTGGAGGAAGATGAAGGTATGTATGGGAGAAGGCTGCCTTTTTTTTGTTTGAAGCTAGTTTGTAAGACTTTTGCCAGTAATGAGGTAAATTTCAGTGCCTGGCTTTCAAAGAGGGAGTTAGAACACTTATTCTCTGCACCTGCAGACTTGCAGATCTTGGCATATTCATCTGGGAAGTTTTAAAAAATGTTAATCTGCCTTCAGCTGAGTAGGGATGACTGAGGCACATTAGAGTATTGGGCTTAATAAATTGGAAATCCTAACATTTTTTTCACAGCTAATTTGATAAAGATGACTAACATCATGATTGAATTACATTTTAGATGCTGGATGCTATCAATCAGCATTAACAAAATTGTTTTTTCTTACTGTTGGGAAGTATCACTAGAAATGGAAGGGGGACGTACATCTCTTTTGCAGGCTGCAATGTGATTTTTTTTTTAAATTAAAAACAAAATTTCTTCCAGAGCAGGACATATGTTCTCTGTGTTTTTGTAGCTGTTCTTTCTCACTGCTGTCTGCAGACTGAGCTTGGATTTTGTAACTCCAGTTTATCTGTGTCTTGGCCACAGTCACTAATCTGCAATATTCTGTAGGGCAAGTTTGGATCCCACTGACATCAGTGCATAACCTTTGGGTTATATTATTGTTTTCAGAGGAGAAAATTTTGTGCTATTTGTCCCATTCAAATGTGGCTGGAGTGGATTCCAGATCTCACAGATCTTCTCTCCTGATTCAACAAAACTTACAGTTGTCAAAACCTTAGTAAACTTTTCTCAGTGGAAAAGCATCTTTAATCCTTTTTCTTTGAATGGGTTCATGCAGCAAAACTCAGGCACCCTATATGTTGAAATGTAACTAGGAAATGAGTGGAACCCAACAGAAGAAATGGAATAGAGCAGTTCCAGTAGGAGGGGTGGAGGTGGAGAGGTTTCGTGCGTCATCATTGCCCGTTAAACATATGATAGATACAGTGCTTTAAATGGGACCATAATCAGTAGCATGCTGGGCTGGCAATTCTGATACAGTTATAATAAAATGGACATGGGCAATGTTGCTGCATATGGGAACACTGGTTTCTTGCACTGAACATGGTGACATGGGTGGTATTGACAGCATAGGTGGCACATTAGAGTTCATGTGCCATCGGGGACTGTAATTTTATCATAGTTCTTGCTGCTGTGTATTTTTTCAGAAATATTTGCATTTTGATAGTAAGTATAATATTTCCTATGTGAAGTTTGAGAAGTAGGTTTAAGTAAAAGTCTTGGCTTTTTGGCCATCTCTTCTGTTGGAGTTTGCCATTTTTGAACTTCAAGTATTATATGTGATGATAATTTGGAATTTAAGTTGTATATAAAAACTGAGCTAACCACCCTTGTTCCTATGTTTTAGTTATACAGAAGGTGTTAAAGGCATGCCGTATGTTCTGATTTTTGTTGTAGAACCTGGTCCCTCATGTCTTGGTAGTATGCTTATGCCTGCTCAGGAAACAGAGTGGGAAGAACTTATTCGTACTGGTCAGATGACTCCATTTGGAACTAAAATACCTCAGAAGCCAGAGAGGAAGACACGACAATTACGACTGAATGAAACATCTGATTTTGAGAAGTACTTAGCTGACCAAGCTAAGCTGTCATCTGAAAGAAAGAAGTTATCCCGTCGCAAAGGAGCAAAGAAGAAAGCACAAGCCAAAAGTGTTCCATGTATAACTCCCACAACTACTACAAAGGTAAAAAGTGGTAAAGCCCTATCAAAAACAGATAAGCGCTTAAAAAAACACATGAGAGAACTTCAGAAGCGTGCCCTTCAGATTCAGTCAAAGGCCAGGATTCCAAAGGAAAAGAAGTATCCTGAGACCAAGAAGTTCAGGCATGACCAGGAGGATGATAGTGGGGAGTCCGAGTATGTACCTGATGAGGAACTTTTCGATCCAGAAGCAGCAGAAGAGGAGGAAGAGCAGGCATCTTCTCTTGCTGAGAATGATTCTGATTATGAACTTAAGAATTTATCAAGAAAAAGAAAACGTTTGGCGAAGAAGGTTTTAAAAGAAACTGAACATGATGCTAACTTTGTTCCAAGCTCTGAGGAAGAAGAGCATACACCGGGGAAGCACAGAGTAAGAAGGTGGAGAGATGATGGAGATGTGGACTATTATAAACAGAGACTAAGGTTAGTCCTAGACATTTTTATTAGTAATATTAATAAACTATGTTGAACATGCAAAGGGCAATGTCTGTAATACTTCAGTGCACTTCCTAGCAGTGTAAGGGAAATCCAGCAGTGTAAGGGAATATAGACTTCCAGAAGGAATCAGACATGCTTATTAATTACTTATTAAGTTCTTATTAATATAAGAACTTTGCTGTTAGATTTTGCTGTTTGTTATAGGTCCTTCGGTAATAAGCTATTTGAGTATTGGTGTGTTTGTTTGGAGAACTGCGAATATACCAAAAATTAAGTATATATTTAAAAAGGTATTACTTGGCAGCTTTGTACTTAAGTGCTGCCTTTGTCTGTAGATCATATACCCACCTTTCCCCAAAAAAAAAAATAAATTAACGTCTTCTGCTTGATAGGTGAAATTACTGTGCAGACAGTGCCCTCCCTCTTCAGAGGGGTGTCACTTTTCCACTGAGAGAGAAATCTTTGGTTTGGGATGGGGTCGAATGCTTAGTTTTCAGTTTTATATAATTAACTACTAGTCAAGAAGAAATAATTTGAATAAATTACAGTTACATACTATTTCTGTAGAATCTGTTACTTTATTTAAATCCGAGGCATTTATTTATAGTTTATATGGCTAACAAGTTTATTTGAAAATCAGTATTAAAAGAATCTTTTGAATTTAAACTGGAAATGACAATATATTATTTAATCAATATCACATGATATTGCTTGTATAACTTATGTTAGAAGTCGTAAGTAATTAACACTGGACATTTGTACTGCTCTTAGTCAAGTCTAAAACAAACTGCTCTGTTTGACAGTGATTTTCCTCTCTGTTCTTGATGACAGTGAGGGTAAAAGCTTCCTCATCTATGGAGGTGGTGACAGTGGTGTTAATGGTGATGTTTTCTGTTGCTACAATGACCTAAGGTTGTAAACTAAATAACGTTTGTAAGGAGAATCTAGTGTGCCAGGTGGGAAAATACTTGTTCTAAGCTAAGAACAGGTTCTTCTCAAAAACGGCAGCTGAAACACCTTGTACTAAGCTGTGACTTATGAAATTTGTATAACCTATGTGTTGGTGATCTCTGGGAAGCTACAGGGTGTGCTTGAGATGTTTTCTCTGCTGATAGCATAGCAGTTGAGCTCCTTACAATAAGACTGCAATGTTTCCATTTTTCACAACTCAATGGAAAACATTTTGAAGAGGCAATGAAATGACATGTAATTTGTTAAGCTGTTAAAATGCTAACTAGGCATGCCAGTGAAGTTATGAGACTCTTCTGGACACACTGGGAGTCAAAAGATCAAGATCACTAAAATGGTTGCTTTAATTGTTCTCTAACGACTGGCATGTTTCTTTTCTAGTATAAGGTTGAGCTTCATATAGTAAACTTCGGCTTGCTGATAGCATGTTTACTTTCAATTAATTACCTTTCATGAATGCCCTTCAAGTAGTTATATAGTCCTCTAGAAAACCATGGAACTTGAAAACAGATGTTCCAGAGCAGAAGGAAGAATATATATTAGGTCTGTCAGTGAAGGGTGATTGATGCAGAGATAAAGCCTAGCATAAAAACTTGATTAATGCTTCGGAGGCTCCAATTTTACATTTCTGTGGAAATATAAAATCTTATGTATTTAAATAAAGCTGTGTCAGAGAAGGAATCAAGAAGTAGAGGTATAATCACCATCTCTTCTGGAGTGAGAGCCTGGGTTGCTGTGGAGGAAGGAGTATCTTCTGGTCACAGAGATACTGAGGTTGTAGAAAACCTCCTAAAGAAAGGGCCCAACTTCAGTTTGACATCCCAGGTTATCAAGGCAGATCAGCACCTGATATAAGGCAATAGGTTTGCAATCCCAGGATGTTACCCTTCAAAGTTTAAACATGGTTTATTGGTCTTGAATAGAAATTTCAGCAAGAGGCTAATCTGAACAATATCCAAAGGGTCAAAAAGAAATATGTTTTCTGTTGGATGCATTAACAAAAATTAATTGTTCTTATCGGTAAAATATTTACTGTTTTACTGAATAAAACGGTATTCTTCACATTTAAATTAGACCAATATTAAATCATTTTTAATTCAGTGTTTTCATCAAGAGTAATTTATTTTGATTGAAAGTTTTAATATGACTCACAGTTTAAATTCATTCAAAAACGTTTTTTAATAACGTTAAGATTGTGACAATTTATCCTTAGCAAAGTCATATCATAGACTACATTTCTTTTGGTTACTGAAGTTACAATAAAAGCCTAAATGAATTTTAGAAATATCAATAACTGTAATTGCTACCAAAACACTACATCTCTTAAAAATTTCATAGCTACAGTTATTGTGGCTGTTAAGCTGCAGCTGTCCACATTGATGTTTTTATGCTGACATCCCCAGGTAATCTTCATTATGGGAAATGCCACAAGAAAATAAAATGTAGTGAATTAAGAAACATATTAAGAATGCTATAGAAATGCTGTCATTTTCTTATGTTTATATCTTGTTTCATGTCAGTTTTACTTTTGAATGCAAACGAATGGGTGAGATTATGGTGTATTTTACCCGTGAGAGAGGCAGAGGAAAACCCTTTAGGATTACTTTATTCTTTTGAACATCTAGTCTTGTGCTTGGTGATGAATGCAGTCCTATACTCTTAGAGATTGAAAATGAGTTTCCTTAACATTAAAACTTTTCAGAGATGGGACTTCAAGAGATTGGTCTGTATCAAGGGGAAACTACATTGATGTTGTTGAAGCATGATAATGAACTAACTGTGCAACTGCAGAGCATCTCTGAAAAAAGAGACTGCTGTGAGAACAGGAGCTGTTATCTGCAGTAAACATCAGGCAGGAGAGTACCCAACTCTTTCCTTCTAAAGGCTACTTGCAGTGGTTGGCCTAGTCGTTTAAAGCAAGATATGATCAGTGGAACATGAAAAACTAAAAGTTAGTTATACAGAATTCAGCTCAGGCTCTCAGTAATTTCATTTTTTTTCCTTGTGTGGGTCTTGCTTTTCTCTTAGTTACTGTTACTAGAACCATGTTGCTGTGCAGAGATGCAGGTGAAAAAAAATCTTCTGTTCTGAAAGGTCAATGTCTAAGGTGAATCTTGCTATAACTATAATTTGCTATAACATCAGGGTTATGGAGAGTAAGATAAATAAGCAGGATACTGTCAAGCACCTATAAGATAAGTTTAAGATTCAGTGAAATTGTCATTGCCAGCTGTCCTTCATACATTACCAACTGAACCCAGAGGCTTAGGTAAGCATTCTCTGTGTTGCTGCTGAATATCTCAGAGACTTATCCCTATCAGCAGGTATGTTACCAATGTGTCTTTTGTCATACTTGACAGGGACCATCTTGGTCTAGAAGTGTTCAAAATTGGAGCTGTGGGATCTAAACCTGTAGCCTCCTGTCTGGTCAGGTAGAATGGTCAGGTGTCATGGTTTAACCCCTGCCAGCAACCAAGCCCGCCCCACCCACCCAGCAGTGGGATCAGGGGAGAATCCTTAGGGTAAAAGCAAGAAAACTTGTGGATTGAGATAAAGACAATTTAATAGGGAAAGCAGAAGCTGCACACACAAGCAAAGCATTATGAGGAATTAATTCAGTGCTTCCCATGGGCAGGCAGGTGTTCAGCCATCTCCAGGAGAGCAGAGCCCCATCACGTAGCAGTTTCTTGGGAAGACAAATGCTGTCACTCCAAACGTCTCCCCCTTCCTCCTTCTTCCCCCCCATTTTATATACTGAGCATGATGCTGTATGGTCAGGAATATCCCTTAGGTCAGTTTGGGTCTCCTGTCTCAACTGTGTCTCCTCCCAGCCTCTCACCCACCCCCAGCCTCCTCACCAGTGTGGCAGTACAAAAAGCAAAGGCCTTGGCTCTGTGCAAGTCCTGCTCAGCAATAAGAGAAACATCTCGATATTATCAGCCCTGTTTTCAGCACAAATCCAAAACACAGCCACATACTAACAACTGTGAAGAAAATTAGTCCATCAGAGACCAGCACATCAGGTCGTGACAGAACCAGTTTCTTTGAAGACTATGGAAAAGAGTGAAAATGAGCCTGTTTTCAGCTTTTTGCCTAGAATCCCAAAAGAAAAGTAACCTTATATGCATATTAAATGCATAGGAAATAAACCTTTTTTTTGTCTGTTTTTTTTTTTGTCAATAAGAAAACTGCTGTATGGTTTTCTTGCATTATTCCCAAGCTTAGCAGATGTAGAAATTGCAAATTATCAAGAAATTTCTTTTTTAATATTACAGTTTTCCTTTGCATGTCTTAAAATGCCAAGCAAAAGTATAAAAAAGTAATTTTTGCTGCTTATATGTAGTTACTATGTTAAATTATTGGCATCAGTAATACAGTATCTGCATAAGGTAACAGCTTGGGGTCAAAACAAAAATTAGCAGTATTATGGACACTGTTCCCATAATTGTCAGTATGTTGCTTCAAGACTGCTGCTTCGAGCAAGCAATTACATGTCATCTTAAGGGAGATAAGTGCCATATCTATGTTTTCCTGTGCATTCTGTATAGTTTGTGGAGTAGAGCTGTTTGACTTCTATTGCTGTCAAGTGCTCAAAGGCAAGGCTAGGAAAGCTACTTCTTTTCATGTTCACCAAGTGATGTCTGAGCAGCTGAGTAGATGGAAATTGTGGCTATCAGTATACAAAGCAGTTGATCCAAGGAATCAAACAAAAAAATCAAGATTTGTTTTAAAGTTGGGTTTCAAAGATCAGTTTTCGTGTGCTAGCTTTCTTTGATGTATCTGAGTCACTGAATCTCTTGATGTTTCAGAGTTATAAATTAAAAAAGGTTTAAATATTACCTTTCCTGAAAGATACTTTCTTAGAGCATCCCAACTGCTCTTTAGAATGACAAAGCCGAGACATAAATGAAGATATATTTTATCTCACTTGCTGAGTACACCTTTCATTCTAAGCTCAAGTGTGTAATTGTGTACATCAGTCTTAATTTACTTATGGAGAATCGTGGTACTGACTGCATGTATTTCATCTGTTAGGACGTACCAATTAAATCCACCCATATAGACCATAAAAAGTTAGATCAAAAAAGTAATACTGAATGCTTCAATTTAGCAAATTAGAATAATCTGTAAGGGATTCTTAACTGTATAAAATATAAAACATATTATGCTTCACAAATGTAAACTATATTAAATACTCAGCTTGGTTCCTGACTGTATTTTTCTAAATGTGCTCATTACTGTTTTGGGTGCAGAATTTCTTTCTAGGGTATTGCAGTAAGTAGGAAATGGGCTTAGTATCTGAATACAGTCTTATATTAAGAAAAATTTAATTGTATGATATATGGCTTTCATACTTCACTTTCAGGATAAAATTGTATTTATGGCATTGACCATGGACAACATAAGATAGATTTCTTAAAGGTCATGCTTCTATTTTCAAGAGACCTTGGTGATATAGTAAAACCTGTATTTTCTGATTGTTTAAACATACTAATGCTGTTTAACTGAGATGCATAAGGAATATATCAACCAAATGCTCACTAAGTTACTGTGTAGTTACATTGAAGATGAGCTACTGCTGTTTCTCCCTCCAATGTTTGACTTCCAGGGAAAGGTACAAGACCAGATTGACCAACTGTGACTGATCTGGTCTAGCAGATAGTTTTTGTCCTCCCATTGCTTCAACCATTTAGATATTCACACTTTTTTAAAGAAAATAATCAAGTTTTAGTGTAGAATATCTTAATGCTATGTGTTACATGAAGTTCATAGCCTTTCAGAAACAGAAGAGCTTCTTCAAACTGTGAAAGTTTGTAGTAATAACAAGTTGCTGATTTTTCTTTGAAATGGTAATCAAATGCAAAAAAAACCTCCTGACATCTGGAGGAGATGTAGTACGAGAGCCTTCAATACTACAGCTGGAGTAATTACACACTTCAATGAAATAACAGAGACAGTGTGTGAAAAGTAGACTTGAGTAAAATTAAGTACAGGTTTTATTAGTTCAAGTTGTAGATGTATGTATTTTCTAGGTATCTGATAATTTTAGGAGAAATCCCAACATCGATCACAGTTATTACAGAAAATATAGTAGTTACATTGAGTGTCTAAATTTCTGGACAGCTTCGAGCTGATCTCAGGCCGCTTCCTCTTGGTTGTTTCGGGGTCACTTTTTCCAATGCACACTAGAGGGCAATCTGCTTCTTCCCAGGGGATGCTGACGCCCCAGTGCTGGCTAGTGGTGATTCACGTTGGAGTATAGAGTTAGAAGCAAACCCTTGTACAAATTATTGCTCTGCTTGGGTTTAGTATGGATTGTTTACGTAGATGTCTCTTTGGAAGCTTTGTAATCTGTAGTTGTTTTGATTTTAGTGTGATAAGTAGCAGTTTCCTTCCTTGGTTTAAGTCCTGGCTGATGGTATTTTCAGCTTTGGGACAGAAATTAACCAGCATTTTTATGATTATGCTTCTTTTTCCTGACATGGATGGAATTGGTATAGTAGCTTTGAAAACATACAGCAATCAACACATAAGCCTAAAGTACACTGGACTGTGTGTACCAAGGCTGCAAAATAAAATACTGTTTACATATCAACCTCTAGATGCAGTTTATCTTCAAATGCTTAAAAGCAATGCAGAGCTTTACAGAAAAATCAGGATAAATAACTTTAAAAATGGGAAAAAAAAGGTAAATCTTATTTTTCTCACAGTTTTAAATAGTTCAGAAATCCTTCTTCCCAGAATACGGAGTGTGTTTTGAGGAAGGGGGCTAGGGGATTTGTTTTGGTTTTTTTAGAACTCTGTTTACCCATTATGCTGCCATTTTTGTTTTGCTACTACAGAGGCAACCTGAGTTAACAAGAAGCAGTTTGTCTAGTGGGTAAATGGTAGCATGTTACCAGGAGGGAAGCAGACTGTTCACTCGCCTATAATGTTTGTCATTCAGAAACTGGAGCTGTCCTGAAACTGTTGCGTCCTGTTAAGTCCTCCTCCATCCAGTTACTGCAGGACTGTTCTAGAGTTCACTTTACAGGGTTTCTTCAATGTAGAGTTAAAAGTTTGGGCAGATGAGTATTCCAGCATCTCGCTCATGATACTGTTTGTTGCTTAATGCAGTAATTTTCAGTGCTAGGTGTCTTAACTTACTTCTTTTGGCCTGAATTTTTCGTTCACCACTTTTCATCCCATCACTACTATTTATAGTTCCTTGGGACCTTTTACTTTTCATGTTCCATATTTCAGGTACTTCTAGACTATCAGATCTCCTTCTCCTTCAGACTTTTTAGGAGATGAAATGTGGCTGCTTTTGTGCTGCGTCCAGAACAGCAGCATAAGGATAGTTTTAGTCTGTTCTATAGCTTTCCAGTTCCTGTAGGGATTTTGTCAGCTTACACACCACGTTTGGTGTACCTGCAGTGAATGTCATTTATATGAGAGAATTCCAGCAAAACCCAAATTGTAAGTGAAGTGCTGTTGATTAATATATACCCAACTAGTGAACACTCGACCATCAGGGGCAGATGGTTTTGGGTCACTAAAACACAAATCCATAATTTCATTGGATGAGGAATATCCTTTGGTACTTTTTCAGCAGTGGGAGAATGATGGGACAGGAAGGTAATTCTCTAAGCTGCCTGGAGTTCAAATAACATGAGGCTGCAAACTGCAAATTGCTCTGTAATTTCAAAACCTCATAAAACTCAATAGATTTAGAGCACATCACCCTAAAGATGGTGATGTTTCCACCTGAATCTTGGGTTTTTGGCTGATTTAAAATTCTGTGTCACATACACTTTCTTTTCCATGTTATAATGGAGTGTTGACTCTTCGTGTCATTCCAGGAAGTGGCAAAAAAAACGTTTGAAGGACAAAGAACATCAAACAGCTGAGGAACTTTCTGAAGAAAGTGATGTGGAATTTGAAGAGGGTTTCAAAGTACCAGGATTTCTGTTCAAAAAGCTATTTAAGTATGTATTGCATACTTTATGTTAATATTATGCTGGTGTATGATGTTAATAATATTGGTACTAATTAATAGTCATGGTGAATTCCAGATGCCCTTTACTGTAACTTTTACTTCAGTCAACGATTCCTCGACTTTAACTTCAGTTGTTTCAGTGGGATTCTTTCTTTTAAAAAAGGTTCCAGGATTGAACTTCAAAGAAATTAATTTATTGAGAGCACAAAATGCAGTTAAAAAAAAATTACAGATGATAACTGGCTGATGTGAATGTTGTGGATGGGTATTACCTAAACTATGAATGGAGAAGCTCTCCTTGTCTATTTTTAAATGCTTTCTTTTGGTGATGCATACTTACTCTTAATTCAGGTATGGAGTTGTAGAATTACTCCAAACATATTTACAAAAGGCAGCCTAAACAAGCTAGCAGCTGACCAGTTATCTTCTTTCATAATCTCTCCCTTACATTTCATGCATGATGGACTTGAATTCAATTTTGTTGACAACGTTTCACACAGCAGGAAAAACATCTCTTTCAAAAGCCAACTCTCTAAAATCTTATTGTTGTGGTAGAAAGCCCTGGTTTATAATGGGCATGTGTGGTATCCCTTCCAACAGAGCCACTTAGTCTTGACCTCAAAGAAATTATTACTGTTGTTCTGTAGTCCTTGGAAGGAAAGCACTAGCTCTGAAATGGAATTGAATTAATGGCTTGATTGCTGGGACCATCCAGAGCCAATATGTGGTCTCCAGTTGTTTATGCAAAGGTACTGCAGAAGTATTCATCTTGAGGATGGATGTGTGGTCTAAGCAACCCGAAGGGAAATAAAATAAAGCAGACACTAAAAATTAATCATAAAGATGCAAGCCTCACTAATGAAGGGTATCCCTGCAAGCATGAGTCAGTTGGCAAAACCTCTTAAGTGGTTAGAAAGATCAATGGAGTTGAATGATTTGTCTGACTTGTAACTTAAATGCTGATATCTCCAGTGTAGGAAAGCCCATGGTCAATAGGCATTAAACTGTTGAGTTCTGAGCAAGTTTCATACAAAACATGTAAGTATATTGACCTGAGGATATACACAGCATGTACTGTGAGTGATCTTCTTGCATAGTTAAATTACACAGAAGTTAGCTCATGCTAGAAATAGAAGAGCCTCAAGTTTGTCCTTTGGCAAATCTGTTAAAGTGGGTGATCTGTTTCTTCCCCCATGCTTGTCTGCTTTGATGAACATTCAGCAGGAATAACAATGGTACTGCTGTGGAGCAAAACCAAACAGACTTGCAAACATTGCCTTATATACTGCCTGCACTTAGCCTGAGAGAATGCTGTCTGTATTAAAAAGAAGACAGGTTTCATCATTATTTGCCTTCAGTATATGATTTCCCTGATATATCTGAAATGCAATTTTGTCTCCACAACAATGCAGCTAAACTATGGTAGCTACTGTGATGAATTTTAAGGGATGCATCACAACATGATTGCTCATGTGAAAAACAGTCCAAATATAACTATTTTGGAAGACCAGCATTTTTATTTTACTTCCACAGTATTTTTGGTATTAAAAAAAGGAGGGAACAAAAGTATAAGATTTGAAGAGAATTGATTATCTCTCCATATAAGTACAAAAAATTGAAGGAGAGGTTTCCTTTAACTTTTACATAAGTGCATGTTTATATAAAAGATGATTATGCATGATTATACAAAGAAAGGACCTGCATCTTTTACATTTTTAGATAATTTGGAGCAGGATTTTTCACAAACCTAATTCTCTACTGTGAAACTTTCTCAGGAGAAAGAAGGTGAGAAAGAGAAATACGCTTATAAATGCAGCTACTTTAAGCTCTGTATGTAATCCTAAGAAATAATACAAAATGATATCAGGAAGTTCTTGGATGCTTGTCTTCTGAAGAGACATGCTTCACATTAGTCTGGGAGAGCAGCTTCTGACTGGAATGAGGATTCCCTTCAATTCTTTACTATTTGTCAGGAAATGTTTTGTCTTCATAAAATGTAGTAATGATAGCATCTTAGCCCAATTATATCTAATCCTGCAAGCCATTTCATAGTTGTTTTATAGATTACTGCATTTTAAGGTGAATTAATTTCTAATAAGAGGGTTTTTTTAAGGGCTTCTTGGCATAATGCTTTTGAGACAGCAGTGAATAGTGTGATGTTTGAACCATTAGACGTGTTCTTTGATCATCTTTTTTTTTACCTGCTCACGCCATTTGTTTGTCTCCTTTTAGCTTTCTCTAAATCCATACAGAACTCATCATAAATTGATTTTTAATAGTACTTTGTAGACACTAGTGTCATGAGCTGCTAGTAGTCCTAAATATTATTTGTTCAAGGAAGGAAACAGGATTTTGAAATGCACACAAGAAATCCCCTAGAATGAACAACCCCTATTAAAAAAAAAAAAAAAGGCGTTTTGTTCTCTGCTTTGCTCTGCACTCCAGGAATGCATGCTATCAAGAAAATTATATCAGTAACCTTTTTCTTCTAGTGAGTTAGGAGACAGAGAAGTGCTAAAACATGCTTGATTTCTTTTTTTTTTTTTAGTGTGATTTAAAGGTACTGGTTTTCATTTCTTTCTGTTGTTTTAATTTAACCCACACACATCGTGTGTTATTCCTACTGGTCTCACTGTTTCATATAATTATAAAAAAGGATGTTCTCCAGTGATTCTCAGTCCAGCATCTTATCTCCACCTTTTCAACTTGCTATTGTAAATCTTGCTTTCCAGTCTTCTTATTTTAACTGGAATATGTTTTACCTTGTTGTTCATACAATTTCCAGTGAAGGACTGGGAGTAGAAACTGCTCTGATGCTCTCATAATGTTCTGCTGCATCCCATTCACTGCAATAGTTTCTGCTGTTTTGCCATGGGTTTTTTTCTTCACTGAAAGAGACTAAATATTATTAAATAAACTTATTTAGAAAGAAAAGAGGCTTTGGCAGATGTGATCAGTTTTTGCAGTTGAATATGAAGTCTGTACCACAGAGAAGTCAACCTTTTCATTGAGTTCAAGGTATATGTTCCAGATAATGTAATTTGCTAGACTCTTGCATGTCGTCTTTTCTGAGAAGATAATGCTTTGTAAGAGTAACTTTCCAAGTTGCTTTTAGCACTTAAAATATATATGAAATAAAATACCCTCTAATTACCATGACTATCAGTTTAATTAGAAATGTTTTAGTGTTGCATAAAGAATGAAAGTCACATGTAATGTCTGAGCCATCAAAAATGTATGACCTAGTAAATACAGCACTCATGTAAAACACACATCCAGCATGTTACTGTAACTAGTATAAGAACCTTGCCAAATGATTAATTAATGAGTACTTTCTGTTATGATCTGTATTATCAGACATTTGCCATTTTCTTTTTCCTTGTTTTAGGTACCAACAGACAGGTGTTAGGTGGCTCTGGGAATTGCACTGCCAGCAGGCAGGAGGAATTCTGGGAGATGAGATGGGATTGGGCAAGACCATCCAGATAATTGCCTTCTTGGCAGGTCTGAGCTACAGCAATATGAGGACTCGTGGTTCAAATTACAGGCAAGTGCTCCTCTGCAGACTGTCAGTCTGTGGAGCTCAATTAATATTTCATCAGATGTATTGCTGGTGGAGGAGGGTCCTGTGAATTATTAATGACATTTCAATTACAATATTCCTTTAATTCTTTTAGTGGGGGACATCAAAGGAAAAATTTTACGAGACAATGGAGCTGTAGGGCAGGAAAAATTAAACATGTAACACTTTTAATGAATTCCAGGCATTGATGCTTCATTTTGCAGATGAGCCGCACTAGATATTTTGGGTCAATACAGTGTCTAAGGTTACCTTCCACAAATGGATTGTTTACAAACTCAATTACATTAATACCAATAGTTTACACAATATGGAATTTTAAATTAGATGTAATACCTTTAGTTCCATTTATTAAATTTTACATTAAAATATTTGTTCTGGCAAGCCACCAGGTAAATGCTTTACAGGAAGTAACAAGCTGATCTGCAATGAAAGTTAGAGTTTCTGATGGGCAGGGAATTATCCATGTCAAAAAGTAGTAGTAACAGTAAAACCAGTAACTTATACAGAGGAATTTCCATCTACTTTTTTTTTTAATTGTTGTCGTTGCTTTTCAAAACATATGTTTTACTGTGACTGGCCTTTCTTACAAGATAATTTATGGTTTTTTGTTACTGAACAACGCTTTAAAATTTCTTCTTCATAGGTGAAATTACCGGCAAGATACTTGCTTGTGTCCTTGGATTTGCAAATGCACGCATGAATAATACTTGATTTTTCTACTTCTGTTGGCCTGTTTACGTGATGTAAATAGCTACATGCAATTTAGCAACTATCATAGGACTGTACTAAACAAAAATAATTATCTTTACATAGAGGTACGTTTAAATTATGTACAGCATGCACATGAATTGTAAAATAATGCTTTAAAGAGAAAATATTCCTCTCTTTTCTCCAGTTGCTTCTTACTGTAGCCTTTATGTAAAAAAAACTTAAAAAGAGGTCCTTCATCACTCAGACCAGTTGATTTACTTCTATATGGCTGCCTGGTTAAGGATGCTACTGTACAGATCATTTTGTGGGGTTATATTACCTACCCCACTTGGGGAACACTGAGCTGATGGAAATCGTTTAGGACGCCTCTTGACACTGTTACATAGTGTGAAACTACAGCAAAACTTTGAAAAGGCCAAAATCCATTTGCACACCTAAGTTAAAGTATTCTTTCTCCATGTAAGATAATGTGTTGAGTCTCATTTTTTGGCTGGTGCATGTTATTAAGTTCATCATGATAATAATTCCGTGGGAGGAAACAAGATTTAATTTATTGGTGAAACTTGCTCTGATTTTGCTTGTATGCTGTAAGGCAGAGGGTCTAAACAACTTGATCTTTCATAGTCCAGTATTTTCCTCATCTGGAGTAAGAGGGCAGTAATACTGGTTGACTAGTTTCTATCTGAAAGATATACTCTGGTAAGCAGGAGACTTTCTGGTCAGCCTGCCTGCGAAGTTGGCATTGGGGTGAATGCAGTTGTGTTGTCAGCGTGCCTAACTGTATTTTTTTTGATTTTGAAGGAGCCTGAAGACTAGCTGAAGTAAGGAACTACTTGTTACATGGAGTAAAACTATTACAAAAATTAAAATGGCATCTCACTTCTAATAGTTATTGAGACATACAGGTGGGGAAAGCCAAATATTGTGATGCATCTGTAGAGGTGGTGACACTGCGGTGTAAAGATACAAGGGAAGCAAGATTTTTGGAGGGGAAAAGATCTTTAGTTAGACCAGCTGAGATAGTAGGAACAAACAACAGCTTTCAAACCAACTGTCCTTTAATAAGAAAAAAAAGAAAGCATCAGCAAACTTAAGTGACCCATCTCTAGCCTGTATCTAGGTTGAAATCTTGTTGAAACCTGTTGAAGACTTGGGAGTCCTTGTTTCCCAAATACATTATTTTATTTAACAAATATGTTATGTTTGACTACAGACATATTTATTTGAGAGATCAGATGAGAAACTGACAGAAAGTTTATACACTGATTATTTACCCATCTGTGCTCTTCAAGATACTGAGATATCATAAACAGCTCAATTTCTACTGTGAGTGGCAGAGATTAATTTCCATGGTGCTTGGGTAAATAAAACTCCATTGCCTCAGAAAGTTGTTCTTCCTGCCTTGTTCTTTTATTTTCACTAGGGTTTAGTTACTGTTTCAGCTTGAAGGCATGATTTGCCAGTCCTTGGCAACAGAGTTGGCTATAATGCAACATGTTTTCCTCTGCTAATTTTTTGAGTACTTAAAGATTGTAAATATAGTATGACTACAGCTTTTTTTTTCATGATATTAAGTTGCAGGAATAGATCTTATTTGCAATTCCAATTTGCTTCCAATTAAATAAAGGATACTTGTTGTGAATTTGGGTTTTATAAACCAGGAGCAACGGAAGAAATAGATTTGGGTATATTGATCATGTATTATATTGACCATAAGCTATTACTACAGTGCAGCTGTGAAAAAGGGACAAAATACATTATGACAATATATTTGCAGTAGGAACAGGGCAGTACTGTTACCTTGGTACAAAGCACCAGTAAGATTTTTATTTTTAATGTTTTTAGTGTTACCTTTGCTCAAGGAAAACAAATATAAATTGAACGGACAGCAGATCAAATATGTTGCAGTGATCAGGTGAATGGAGGATGCCTCCTAAGTGTAGCAAGCAGAAGTATGTGATTTGTTTAGTTTTGTGAAACAACTCAGACTGGAAGAAGTTAGATGACTCTTTTATATAAATAAATAAAAGCTCTCAAGAGAATAATAAAATGTTGGCTAGTGGAAAGTGGTTAGAGCCAGACTAGACACAGAAGAGTTTTCACACAACCAAGTGGAGGGGGAGTGGATTTTCTGAAAGTTGTTCAAAGAGGTGTGAACTCTTTATGTAAGATGAAGGGGGAAAAAAACTGGATAAACCCAGCATGTGAGCTTGTGTGATACAGACCAGGGGAATAAACAGAGGTATTTTGTTACAACCCATGAAGAATAAGAAACTAGTATGTTGTGGGAAAGTTGGCTTTTTTGCTATGGATATTTTTAAGAGCAGTAGCAGTGGTTATTTGGATTCATATCGTAATTTGAAGCTATTTTTTGCATCTCTGAGTTCTTACTTCCCCTTGGATTGCTGGGAGTTTTTTAATTAGACTGTGTAAGGTTGTGTGATAGTATTTGTTCATAAGCAACATCCAGGCTGTTATTCTGCGTATGTATAAGCTTTTAATAAAGAATATTATTTCTTCATGTCAGCAGTTTCTGAAGGCATTAAGACATTTAAACCAGGTATTGATGGAGTCTGAGAAATCCTTCTTTATTGCTATCAGTGTGTGATCTTGAATGTATACTGTGATCTTTTGCATTGTTTATTTATTACCACTTGAATGTACATAGTCAACCAGACACAGATCACTATGTGATAACTGTAACTTTTACCTTTGTTTGCAAAGTCATTTTGTTCTTGTTTTTAAAGAACAAATATATTTGAAAAATAACTGCTAGTAACCACTACTTAGTATATTTCCTATGTAATTGTTGGTATTTATATGTGGTGGTAATATTTCTTGTTTGGCTGTTGTGTGAGAGATTTTTCCCTTTTTAACCTTAAGAGTAGCTCTAAACTTAATATACAGAAAGACTTTGTTTCAAACTGCCTTAGTAATTCTCAGAAACAATCGTGTGATTATGAATAAGGAACTTATGAGACAGTTTGAGCTGAGCTCAGTCCTCAACTTCCATGATGATATAGTCTGCTGCTTTAGAGTCCATGTCTTTTCTGTAAATTATGATGATGATAGTACATTATATTACAAACATGAAGCAGAACACCTGTGTGTAAATCCATTTGTGAGACTCTAGCTACACATTCTGTATAATAGAAGTAATAAAATAATTGCTTGTTAATGATTTCTTTTCTCTTACAGAAACAGCAGTCACTAAAACCTGATTTGTAATATCACAGGAGGAAGTTCCCTTATGCCTTGTTGTTTGGAGCTTTTCTATTTCTGTTTATCTTGATAGATGCATCCATAAACTGTTCAATGGATAGATTCTTTTAGCAGTACCTTCTTCATCTTCCTTTAAAAAACAGACTTCCAGGAAAACAAAGTGCCAATTAATTTCCATAGCTCTCATATTCCACTCTAAACTATAAACTGTGTCATTTTAATATGTGTGTATTTTAATGAGCCACTTAATACAAAGTATTTATTTCATGTTAAAGGGGTTTTTTTCCTCAAATACTCTATTTTAGGTACCAGGGATTGGGTCCAACAGTGATTGTTTGTCCAGCTACTGTGTTGCATCAGTGGGTTAAAGAATTCCACACTTGGTGGCCTCCATTTAGAGTCGCTGTTCTCCATGAAACTGGTTCTTATACCAAGAGTAAGGTAATGGTTGACATCCATTTTGTAATTCCAGAGACTTTTTTTTTTTATGCCCTTTCTCTGAATGTTTTAAAAGAACAAAAAGTTCACTGTCTTGTATAAATTTATTAGTAAACTGGACAAAAAGTGTATGACACAGAATAGGTACACATTATGCATATTATGATTTAGACTTGTGTTACCTGAACAAATTAATCATAGTAACAGGTTTCTTGTGTGAGGCTTCCTTGTGCTGTAGTCCATGCTAGGAGTTTATGACTAGACTGCTTGTACACCAGATATATGCTTCTAGCACCTAGGAATTCTCTTCCTGCATTTCTGTGTATCAGTATGTCATTGATCTGATATTTAATATGTTTTGCATGCACGTGCAATTTCTCTTCAGTTGGTCACTGTCAGTTGACATGACTTAATCTCCTTTTCTTTTATGGCAGTGTTACTTTCTTAGTTTTCATTGTTTCAAACAGTGCATTTTCTGTCTTTTTAACTTTCTTCGCCCCTCTCTTCATGTGCATGTTCTTAGTCTGTTTCTTAAGTTGGACAGCCTGACTTGTCTGAAGTTTCAAACTTTGGTACCTTGTAGGAACAAAACAAGGAAAACTTGAATTTTTACTTTCCCTTAGGTGCTTAAATGGATTTTCAGGATTCAGCAGAACATTTTTAAATTTCTCTTTAAATATTTATTGAGTTTATTGTAATAACATTAAAATGATATGGTGCTTAATTGCACTTGATTAAACATATTCTGAGGTAATTGATGCAGTTACAGTACATGGCAAAAAGGGAATAGCACACTCTAATGTGCTAATAGCTTCCTATTGTTCTATTAACTCGGTGTGTTTTCAAGCCCTAAAAATCTGTTGACCTCAATAACATGCTTGCATGTCTTCCTAAATTAAATCATGTGTGCTTATTTTGGGCTATTTGTTAATTAATGGACTTGACAGAGTGGCTCAAATTTTTCCATCTGCAGGTATAGTCAGGTTTTCAAGGACTTCACCTTCCTGTTGTCCTCCCGCAAATGTATATTCAACAACTTAAAATTATAAGCACTTTAAATAGGGCAGATTTAGAGAACTGAATCTAATGCCTCATCTTCTAAGAGCTGCACAAAATACAGGATAGGTGATTTACTCCTGCATAGGATTTCTTTTCAGTATACATTCTGTCTATGAATACTTTGATGCTGATCTGATCTCGTGACAATTCCATCTTATGATAACCTGTGGCATTACAGGAAGCTGCTTTTGCATATGTTAATTTTATAATGCTTGTCCCATGACCATTCTGCCTTTATGCTCTGACGTAACACATAAACCTAAGTAAGTTTAAGAAATAAATTTAAAAATAGTGGTTATACTGCCTAAGAAGATATGTTTATTCTTTGAGATTAATTTTACGTGGCCAAAAGCCAACTTGCTGTGCACCTGTGGTCTCAGTGTTGCACAGACCTGTTTGTAATTAACTGACAATTGCAAAATTGACATATTATTCTGTTAGTGTATCGTGGTTTATCACAAAATAAATGAGAAGAGTTTTGTGCTGGACAGCTGGCTTGCCAGGAGAGGATTGGGGAACTGAACTTTGTTATCAGCTTTGGAGTGAGAAAGGTCACTTCAGCCTCTAATGAGGTTAGAATTATCTGAACTAGTGGAAGAACACAATTGTCCTCTGGATTAACTGGACATCAGACAGTGGATTTTGAGGACTACATTATCCTGTAGTGGTTGGCCAGCAGGTTGTTTGTGATAAAACAGAGTATTGCAGCTTGTTCTCTTCAGGCCTGTGAAAGAGGGACAGATAATTTCCAAGGAACAGAGAAAGATTAATTGTAAAACTATTGAATGAGATTTTTGGAAAAAAGAGGTAATCAGTGACAGATGTCTCATAAGGCAAGACAGTATTTCATAGCAGAAAGAGACAACAGATGAAGTTTCATTTGATAAAATTTAAGTTGATGTTTTAGGTGTGATTAGTGTATGTAATTTTTACCATAACATTGTCAGGAATCCTGAAATATTAGCAAATAGTAAATCTTTCAACATTGGTGAAATTATGTGCTTTTATGAATAGGCAGTTTGTGTTGCACCTTCTAAGATACAAAAACATCAGTGCAAGAGCCTGTCTCCCACTTCTTTAGACGTGCCTATGGAAGTATTTCACTTGACAGTGAAGAGTGGGGAAGACATCTGTTCTGATTGTTTTATCATAAATTGATACCAGGCAATACCTTGCACATCTGTTCAGTTAGTGACACTTCTTTAGTGTTACAGTAGGACTTCTGAGCAATGTGGTAAGTGAAAGGCTCACCGATTTTGTTTTTGTTGTTGGTTGTTTTGGGGTTTTTTTTGGTTTTTTTGTTTTACCTTGGCATATCCTCTCTTCCCATTTTGGTTTTCTTTGCAAGCAATTACAGGATTTTCGGAATAATAGTATGGAATAACAGTCTGAATTGTGAGCACCAGATTGGCCGCCAATCTTACCAGCCAATTTCAGATCAGTCATTGAGACATCCCACTAAGATACCTCTGGGTCTGTAATATTTGTGTAGGTTTTTAGCATATGTGAAGCTTCAAAAAGGAGTTATTCCTTTCCTAAAATAACAAAGGTAGAAAATTTTGGCAGTGAAGGAGAGAAGTGTGAAGTTCCAGTTTCACCCCCTGAAATATGCTTAATAATTCAAAGACCTTCAGCTATCCTCAAGGGAAGGCAGATTGGTATTTCAGATAGTGAAAGTGAAATAGAAAGATGAAGGGGTTTCCAAAGCTTTTGAGCTTCTTTGGATGAAATGTAAAACTTGCCCTTTTTTTTATTACTATCATTTGTGATCACAGAAGATCATTTGGTTCTTCTGTGATGAAAAATGTGCTTAAGTTGGAAGCAGTAGGAAAAACCAGATTTAAGTAATAGTCTTCCTTTGTGAAATCAGCTTTCAGTTTGAACAAGGTATAGCATTCGTAGCTAAATATTTCCTGTGGTGCTGTCTGATGCTATTAAGCTCCTACTATGGTTTATGGTTAAATCTGATCTGTAAACATTGAGTGCTCTGAGACCTCTAAGGATGAGAGAAAACAAAGAAGTAAATCTAATGTAGTGTATCACAAATACTGTTTTATTTATGATATAGAACATAAGGTAAGGAGAAGAAAGCTCTGCAAGTGTTGGAAAAACAGCCTTCTACAAAGAGCTTGTCCTGTTGTTTCAAAACTTCTGTTGGCACATGAACATTTGTAAGTTGTAGAATGTAAGAGTGAACATGAACTTTAGTTATCTTGTTTAACATAGCATATATGGAAGGAGACTGTGTTTTTTAAGTTCGAGGCTGAACTTCTAATTTCTTGATCTTTAGAACAGGTAACACTGAGTTTAACAGTTCTTTAATGATAATTACATAGCATTTGTAAAGCTGCAACTTTGCATTCCCTCATTCTGGTCAAATGCAGGACACACAACACAGCCCTCAAAAGCATTGTCAGTTCATGCTGTGAAACCATCTACTTGAAGATGCCTACACATTGAAAACTTTAGACCTTCTACTCTCACAGTAGAGTACATAATCTACATGCAAACAAAATAAGCCTCAGAGGTTATGGTTATCAGCTCACTCCACATGACTGTATATGGAACTTTAGCCAAAGGATCTATTTCTGAGTTGAGGACCAAACTCAGATAAACTTAGTATCATGCCCCAAGAAGCAGCATTCTTGATAAATACGTGCTAAGTGCTTTAGCTCTTTTTATTGCAACTTTTACATTATTAAACATTGTAATGTGTTCTTCTGAAGCCTCTTCGTGGTGCCATTTAGATTGTTTTATTGGGGGCAGGGAAATAATAAAGAGGTTTTATATGTTGCATTTATGGATCTCCGGGCTTAATGGTTGGTTATGAGATGTGATAAGTCTGATGAAGAGTGCGTTTTTGATTCACAAATGAAATATGGTTGTGTGACTAGATATTATCTCTATATTCACACTTGCTCAAAGGTATCTGAATGTTTAGAGAATTTTGTAGTTATCACTAGTCTATTTCTTTAATTTGAGTCTTAGTATATACATTTCTGTCTAAGAAAATTACAATTTTTAATACATAATACGTAATAATTCAGAATTCGGGTCCTCTTAAACCTTTTTTCAAAGACTGCTTTATCCAAAAAAAAATAAACATTATTTCTGGAAGTCAGAAAAATTGTCGTTTTTGTACACTCAGAAACAAACTTGTAGCTACATTGAGGTACCAACAGGAAAAAAGAATTTACTTAAAGGTGTGTCCTTAGAATAAATCATAAATATTTTGGCCTTAGGAAGTATTGTTTGCCAAAAATCATCCAGTACATTGCTTGTGTCCCAGTGTAGATAAGGCAACACAATCAACTTATCACCCAAAGTTAGGAGAAAATACTGTCCTTGAATTTTAAAGGTCTGAAGTACTGTGCTGAGCAGAAATGTAAGTTCATAATTACTCAATCTACTCACATGTTCCTCTATTCATTAGCATCATAAAAAGACCAGAGTTGAGAATTTAAAAACTAGCTAATGGCTGTCTTATCTTTTGGCATTAGTAGGATTTGTCTGTCTTAAGCAAATTTTTTTTTTTTTTTTTTAGTTTAACAGTACATATCCTGAAATATTTCACTGAACTGTATTGCTCACAAAAAAATAAAATTAAATTAAACATACTTTAATCTAACCAAACAAGAATTGTGAATTAAGTAATACATTATACAATAGCATACATTCTGAAATGCCACACCCTCAAAAGAGTGTGTATCCAATATTAAATCTGTTACCATATTTTAAAATATTTAAAATTACTCCAAGAGCTGCACCTAGAGTGAAGGCAGCCTCTGAGAAACTACCTAATGCAGTAAAATGAGAGTTAGTGTTATAGCGTGAGTTGATAAAATTGTGTTGTATTTCTTCATTGTCAGCACAAATCCTTGTTTATTAAAAATTTAGCTTGAAGGAAACTTTAATTAATTACAGGTTCAGTAAATCCTGACTAGGATTCTGCTGTGGTGTGTTTACAGTGAATGGCCTTCATGTGCCTGTGTTTCACTTCTGTTCTCTCTGCTACCTGACAGCGTGATTTATGGCTGTTGTTTTCTACTGGTCCACTGTTTGCCCTCTAGGAGGGATTGGTCTCTTGAGCCTCCATAATAACAGCAGCACTTTCACAAAACATCTTTTAATGACAAGAGTGTAGCATTCTGTAAGTCAGGCTAATTGCAGACATACCCTATTAATTGCAAAAATTAGGAGAGGTTACATATTTTACAAGCTTTTAATTTTAAATCGCCCGAGATGATTTGTCGTAAGTGTTTGGGTAGAGATGTCTACAATATTCTAGGATAGGCCCTTGCTGACACTCGAGAAATGTTGCAGACTGTGGATAATATGCATCGTAGAATTAAGCTTTGGGTGTCCACACCTGCCTAGAAATCATACTCTCCCTGTAATGCAAATTGTTTTGAAGATTGCATATTCTCTTGAGAATCGTGATATCAACATTAAATAACGTGTTGTGGTTTTATCAGGAGATGATAATCAGAAAGTAGAAATTCTTGAAAAGTTCAGGTCATAAGAGCTTTAAATCTTGGAGTATGTGTAAGCAACTAATTTTACAATAAAAGATCATGGACTTTTTAACTTACCTCACTTTTTGAGATGGATTTTTCCTTTTTTTTTTTTTGTTGGATTTGTTTGGGGGGGTTTTGTTGGGTTTTTTTGATTTTATTTTCTTAAAGGCGTTTCAAGTAATAAGGATTTTGTCTTTCCTGTAGCAAATTCAGTGGTGGTTCCACTTTCTTTTTTTCTTTTATATTGGATATGTTTCTTTCATCTAGAATTGCTTCTCAGCCCATCATCTTCTGTTTAAGTCTTCTAGATTTGTATGTGGAGGATAAATGCAATAGAGATGAGTTTTGAGTGCTGTGAAAAGTGGCACAGACTGTCTCTGCCCTACATAATTTGCAACTATAAAGGCTAGTAAAAACTTGGGGAAAGGTTATAGCTTAAAAGAGAAACACAAAATTTGAAGATTGATAACAAATGTATTAATCCTATTAATGAGAAAGGTTAGACAGAATTTAGAATTAACCAAATAGATTCTTTTTTTGTGATTGTTTTTCAGTTTTTCACTTGTTTAATTTTACTCTAATGTGCTAAATCTTGCTTGCAGCACACAAAGCTGGGTTTGTGACATGCATATTGGAGAACTTGAAGAAACCGGTTGCATTAATCAAATCCAGTGTTTGCTTTTTTAGGTATTGTCTTTAAAAAATTAAAAATAAAAGCCACTGTTTTCTTTTGACCAGACTTCAGGTCAAATTCTGATCTGTATTCAAGTGCTTGAAAATTCTTTTACAGATGAGCTTAGAACCATATAATCAAAATCTTGCCTATGCTTTTTTTTTTTTTTCAATGTAAATTATATATCTGCTTTTACAAAACTTTTTATACATACCTTGGATAGCAGACTTGTATGTGTGTAGTTCGGTAGGTTTGAGATTTCTGTCTCACTGTTGCTGACAACGTGCACCTTTTGCTTTTAGGTGAAGCTAATTCATGAAATTGCTTCATGCCATGGAATTCTCATTACATCTTATTCCTACATTCGACTGATGCAGGACAACATCCACACGTATGATTGGCATTATGTGATTCTGGATGAGGGTCACAAAATCCGAAATCCAAATGCTGCAGTCACGCTTGCATGCAAGCAGGTACTTTATAAAAAATAAATTTGTGCTCTGGGAGGAGGAGGTTCCAAGATCTAAAAACCTGTCATAAAAATATACGTTTGATCATTAATAAAGAATAAAAGTATAAATCACAATGGTTTGTATTTGACTATTTAATTTACTTAGCATTTTTAATGAATTTACATGAGTAAATTTACAGCAGTATGGTAAAGAAAAAAATTAGATATTTTAAGTTGCATAGTAATTTACCATTGGGTATAAATGTCAGATTGCTGGTGTCAATTTTCTGCCAATAGTTTATGGACAGTATATTGCAGAAAGCTGTTTTATTCACAAATATGAGGCCACGTATTTTAACATGAGAATTCATTGATGGTAAAATTGAATATCATCTGAGGCAGGAGATGGGTTACATCATGAACCATGAAAATAACTTTCTTTTGGTTTTGTGGTTTTTATTAATAGTTCCGCACACCCCATCGAATCATCTTGTCTGGCTCCCCTATGCAAAATAACCTAAAGGAGCTCTGGTCCCTCTTTGACTTTATATTCCCAGGAAAACTGGGAACACTTCCTGTGTTCATGGAGCAGTTTTCTGTCCCGATAACCATGGGAGGATATTGCAATGCCTCTCCTGTCCAGGTAAATGCATCAAAAATAGCACTTTGCTTGAAGGAAACTGTTATGTTGTTTCTAAACTGACATCTAAATGTACTTCATGCTGTATGTTCTAGACACTACACTAACCCAAAAAAGAGCTGCATGTGTGTTTTACTGCTGCATGTACAAAAAGAACTGTTCAACTAAATGAGACCATTTCATTTATATGGGGGGTACAGCTTATACAAAGGGTTTTCTTGTCAAAAGCCCTGAAGTTTGTGTCATTAGAAGTATTCTTTGATGTGAAGTAAAGATAAACAAAATGGGGTGGAAAATGACTATCTTATATTTTGATGTACTTAAATAGAACTTTCCTGTTCGATATGAAGCTTTGTCAAATTATGCAATAACAGGAATCCTTAAATCCAAACTGAAAACTATTTTTATTTTAAAAGGTAAAGTAGGTGTTGGAAGTCTGAAAGTAGAGAAACAAATTTTGAAAGCAAAAATTATTTGGAAAATGATTTTTAGTAAGTATGTCTATTAATCTTTGTAGTTGTGGTTCTCAGTATTGCCTGAGAACATTTTTCAAATTAGATGATAAATTAATTGTCTGCATCATAATCTGCAGACTAATTTTTGTATAAATGTTAAGAAAGTTGTATCCTTTTAAATCCTCTTTGTAATGCACACATGCATTTCTAAAGTTTTATTTTATTTTTGAGTGTAAGTACTTCCCTTTTCTAAATCTAAATTGGACTTTCAATTTGGTTTTTTACATATTAGTAATTTATTATATTATTTGTTTTGCTTTAAGAGAAATTAAGTTGGTTTTAGCTATTATGTACAGCTATTACCCATCTCACACATCCATTACCCATTACAGAACCATATGCTCCATTTAAAGCCAGAGTGACCTTTAGTTTCTGTGATCATGGGGATTTTCTTGTACCGATTTTTTTTTTAATAGTCTCAAGTGACCACTAATCTTCACTTATTGTCTAGTAACCACCATTGCTGCAGGCTTCTTTTTTGATCTTCAGTATATGTATTAGCACTTTTTCTTGAGGATTTTAGTTTTGTGTAGATTTATACTCACTTCTATCTTTGGTTTCTAATTAAATATTTCTGGTCTCTTTTAAAGACAAATCTGTGGTATCTCAGGAAGACTTATTCAATTTTATTGTCGCTAGCATGAAATGTATTGCAATTATTATTGTATTGAATATGTAACTTTAGATCCATGTAAAATATAAAACATCTAATTTTATTAGAATTTTCCTATCACTAGTGATGGAATTTTGCTTGTTGCTAAAATTAATATCAAGAACTTTTGCTTTTTTCTTCCTATTTTCAGGTAAAAACTGCATACAAATGTGCCTGTGTGTTACGGGACACCATAAACCCCTACTTGCTGCGAAGAATGAAGGCTGATGTAAAAATGAGCCTTTCACTTCCAGATAAAAATGAACAGGTTTGTTTATCTTCACTACTAGATCTGAGTCCTTTCCCTTCCCAAAACTCAATCTTTCTTAGTCATTTGGAAATAATTTTTGCTAATAGCAGTTGAAATGCTGTTTTAACTAAAGAGAAGATGTAGAGCTTTCAAGATTCATATTCTCTTCACCAGTGTTCTGAGTATTAAATGGTCACAGTCTTGCAGGGTCTCTGTGAGTGCACTTGTCTAAAAAACAAAGGATAGATGAAGTGTGGTCAGGTCTGCTTAATACTGTGCATAGAAATGAATTGCCTGTCTGTTTCCTTTTTCACAGCAGGAAACACTTCAGCATTATTTCCTGCTGTAAAAATATTAATTTGGGCAGGAAGTAATAGAGAAATACTTGATGGCAGTTGTTCATCTTGCAAGCTAGCTGACCTATACATTTTAATAAATTTCCAAAATATTATGCCTTTTGATGTGAAACTTGTTTGCTTTACCATGAGGTGGAATGTTTTTTTAGGAAACATTTTGACTCAAAGTAGAGGAGGTTGAAAGTATTAGTTAACTAAAATTCCTACAAATACTCACTTGTGGTAATTATTAGACTCTTCTGCTACTCAGGTTTCAGTGCTTCAGGCTTTCATGTTTTCTTCTGATTCTCTTCCTGTCTTCTCCCTCTAAAAGAGAAGTAGACGTGCTAGCCTTTGTAAGACAGTGCTGAAGGGTACATAATAAACGAGTAGGCCATACTCAGTTTCTGCTGGTCAGTCTAATGATCCTTTTTAATCAATTTTAATTTCTACGTACTTTAAAGTGTACTGGGCTACTTAATCTAAAGAATGCAATCATAAACAGATGAAACAAATTTGATTTTTGTTCTGGTCAGTCAGAAGGCACTACCTCAGTTTGACTTACAGCATAATGTTGGGTGCCTTGCAGGATGCAGGGAAGTGTTTTGTTCCATTTTAGCCCATCAAAGCATTTGAAAAATCATTATATGCTCACACTCAAAGTCTAATGACAGATCACATGTGCTAAACTTCCCATGAGGTAGTAAGAATTTGCAAGTTGTAAGGGACGTAACAGACCCACAATGGAAAGCACTTCCTGTAAACATAGCTTCGAGAGAACACTTAACGCTGCACAGTTACCTCATTAAAGCTGGAAAATGGCAGCACTTTCAAAACTAAAGCAATTTAAGGGGAAAGCATAAATGGGAAAGAGCACATAAAACCTCATGAAACTCATTTTACTGATTATGTTCATTCTCTAAAAATTATATTTTTTTTATTTCTGATTATTTCTATGCAGTATCTTTTAACTTAGTATTTCAGTATGTCAGGCATCTGTGAAGCTTCACTGTAGCTCATTGTAAAGTTTTAAAATTCACACAGGTTGGGCTTGAGTGGTCGTTTTGTTTTGTAGGTCCTCTTTTGCCGTTTGACAGAGGAGCAACGTCAAATCTATCAAGATTACATCAACTCTAAAGAAGTTTACCAGATTCTCAATGGAGACATGCAGGTGGGCATTAATAAGGATAATGACAGGTAGAGTTTGGTGGATAAAGTCAGGGACTGGCCTTTGCATTCTTCTAGCTGGCTTCTGAGGAGAAAGGGAAGCACACTGATCTCAGTTCTGCTTTGTAAATGTCTGCTTTTTTGTTCTCAATAAATGTTATATGAAACATGTAGAGTTAGTGATCCATATGTAGTGACATGACCAGATAAAAGTAGGATTGGAATGGGGATCTTGGAAACAAATCATGGCTATTGGATGACCTGTTGTAGGTAACTGCATACATGCTTTTAATTAGTTGCAGAAGTGAAGCAAAGGAAAAACATAATTTGTTGTGAGAGTACAGTTCAGGTGTGATAACTTTGTGATGCAACAGTTGATGGTTGCAGAATCTTAACATATAGCAGAGCAAATAGCAAGCATCCTTGTTATTGTCTTATTAGTCACTTCTCAACATCTGCCTCCATCCTCACAGTGTAAGTGTTGAAATTGCTGTGGCCAAGGTGACAGGAGTAATTGAAATACAGTTTCAAGTGCTAGCTGTTGCCTGTGTAAAATGTCTGTTCTTCTCTTTGACTCCTACATTGCACACATCTGATCCCTTTGGCATTTTTATGCATGCAGTGGATGTTTCTCCCTTCCATTTTAGCTGCAGGATACAGATCTGCTGTTTATAAGAGGAGAGACAGTATGCCTTGGCTATAATGTGTAGTTTACCACATTTTCTTATCCTGTGAACTGTGAAATCCTTTCTCCCCTCATACACAGTGGTTCTAGTCAGTTGTTTGGTCAATACAGCCAAATGCAATATGTATTGCAGTTCCATACAAAGCACATGTTGTCCTTATTCCTGTTCTGAATGTTTTTATATTTTTCCAGGTCTTGCAAAAGGTATAGTGGCCAAGTTTTTTCAAGTGCCTAGCCATTTTAGTTATTCCAGTGAAAATTATTTTAAGGAGCTTGATCTTCGAGGTGGCTTGTACAAGACTATCTGCAGAAATTCCCCAAAGATGTTACAGAATGGGCTATCATATTTGCTAGGGTTTTGAAAATTTTGGATAGTAAATCCCAGTGCTTTTATTAGATGTTTTGTGTGACAGCAGCAAATCCCAGCTGAAAAACAAAAACCCCATTGTCCAAACAAACCATAAATTATGAGCAGGCTCATCCAACTTGTGGTGCTAGAAGACAGGGATTTGCTGTTTCAAGCTAGCTCTTTTTAATGAGTGCTCATTATATCAGAAGATTAAATAACACTTGTAATATTATTGAATAAATAACTGAACAGAACCCTTCTAAATGGCATCAAAAGTGGTAATTTCAGCTTTTTATGTTTGTTCAAATATTTTTACTCATATGTTCTTTGTTTCCCTGCACTTTAGTGGGTATACTTACTATACTCAAGGTCTATCTTAAGTTACCTGCTAATATGGCAGCAGCTGGAAGGAAGGACACAATAACTTCAAGAAACAAACTTGGTGAAAGTTTTCCTTTTGAGTAGGAAAAATTCGACTGAGAGTTACAGCTAAGGACTGCTTTTGCTGATGTGGAAATTGTTGCAGAATTTTCTTGTCACCAGAATAGACTCATAAGAAAATAAAGTTTCATTGACCTTCTCTTATACTGAATCCATTGCTGTTTATTTTTATCGCTGATTATTTTTCTCAACCACAACCTTTATAGATACAAGTATTTGCCATAAAAATAAAAATACTTTTATCATGTGTTCTTTAGATTCTCTTAGGACTATCAACTTTGAGAAAGATTTGCAACCACCCTGACTTTGTCGCTGATAGTACCAGCTTTTCAAAGAGTGTACCAGATGCTGAAGTGGAGGAATCAAATCAGTTTGGATATTGGAAACGTTCTGGAAAAATGATAGTGGTAGAATCCTTGCTGAAAATATGGCACAAGCAAGGTCACAGAGTGTTATTTTTTACTCAGTCAAGACAGGTAAGATGAGCTACTTGGTTTTAGTTTTAGTTATCACTAAAACTAAAAACAGTGTGTGTGTGTTCCAACAAGATTTGTGATTAGAACCACCTTTTGTAGTGTCCTTCTCAGAAAATTACGATCTTACTGAAAAAAAATGATGAAAATTACTAATATTTGGAATAATTGGAGACCAGTTCCCAAACTCAGTAAGCTTTACTGGAGTGACAGAGTGCTGTGGCAGTGTTGCCCAATTTCAGTATGCTGGGTCAAAACTCATATCAGTTGTACCCATATCATAGCAAGCTGTCCCTGCTGTGTAGCTTCAGGATAGAATTGGTACTCAGTTTGTGTAATGCATGTGCATGTCTAATCCTGAGAACTGTGTGTGTTGGGCCGGTAACTCAGTGACCTTCATTTGTTTTCCCTCTGTAGTCACGACTTTGTCTTGCTTCTGAGGATTCCCTTGGAATGCTGCACCATTTATCTGTTTAAGTTCTGAGACTATGGACTTTCCAAACCAAGCACAAACATTCCACTTATGCGTTCAGCAGTGAAATAAGTAATTTTCTTCCCCAATTACATAAGTAAATTTTCTGTTCATTTAAGATTCACGAGTTTTTGTTTGTCATCTTGGTCGTTTGATTAACACTGCAGTTCATACCACAAATTCTTATGGATTGATCAAGTAGTTGCTGTCTTCAGATCTGGATTTCATTGAATTTTTTCCATCACAACAGATGATGCAGATACTTGAAGTCTTTGTGAGACAGAGAAACTATTCCTACCTCAGGATGGATGGCACCACAGCAGTAGCTTCCAGACAGCCTCTTGTAACAAAATATAATGAGGTGAGGTGTTACATCCCATACATGAATGACCATTAGTGAGTATGGCTAAGTTCTTGCATTCCTCTTTGGTGTGTTTTTAAATATACTGCATCAGGTTTGAGACACAAAACTGGGGAGTTATGTCAAATGAAACAACTTAGTGAGAGAGCAGAAAAAAGTCATCACTTCTTTCACACTTAAATTGGGTTTTCTGCTAAGAAAAAAAACAGTTGAGAAGGGGGAAAAGAAATTTTATTGGACAACAGTAAATGAAATTTAGATTAGACTACTTTTTTTTGTCAAAATAGATACTAGATGAACAAGGAAATTTATTCCTTCTCTTGACCCTCTTTGCATCTTTGTAAATAATGCTGATAATAAAAGATTTCAGGAATTAATTTATTTTTTTAATGTTACACTTTGGTAATTCTTACTTTAGTAAATTCTCTCTTGTGTTATAGGACAAATCCATATTTCTTTTTCTCTTAACAACTCGTGTTGGTGGCATTGGTGTTAACTTGGTTGGTGCTGACCGGGTTATTATTTATGATCCTGACTGGAATCCCAGTGTAGACACACAGGTGAGTTTGTTTTATTACATTCCATTTACCAGCTAAGCTGAAACAAAACTGAAGATGAAATTACATTTATCTCCTCAAGTAGTGTTAAAGCACTGTGTAGCTCTTTCCAAGGTTGCAGTTCCCAGCAGCGGTCTCTTAGGGTGCAGTTCCACATTATGATATACTCTTGTGGCAAAACCAATTTAAGTGGTTCCCACCACATCCCCTTTATGTTGTTACATCTTACCACTCTTCAATATTGTCAATTCTTGTAGTCAAACAAACAGTTCAAATGGCCTGTGTTTTTAAAATGAATAAACCGGATGTTTTTGACGGGAGAGTACAGCTGTGCAAGCTGTTGAACCGATATAACTGTTCGTGGTGACAGTGCAGGGTAAGAAAAGGAGAACAAGTGTTGCTCAAATTGGCTTTGTCACTAGATAATGATATGTAGCTATGTCCTTTGAATGCTGCTCTAAGCCAATATTGTTAAAAGTCATGCTTTATCTCAGGGTGTGATGGGACTGGTTCATCAGATCTCATAGTAGTATGTAGTGCTTATGTGTTTGAGAGAAAAAACTTTTTGATAGAATCCTACATAGCTCTGAGATCTACATGTCTCTGACTTAGAGTGGTATGTATTAGTGGTTGATTCAAGATGTTCATAGGAAAGCTTTCAGTTAAGAAAAAAGAATAAAAATTCAAAAGAAAGGTGTATATTAAAGCTCTGTTGTAAAATAGATCCCTACTGGAATAAGTCTATATAAACTACTTATTCTAGATAAAAGTTCCAATTTTAATATAGTTTTATTGATAATTTTTACATAGATTTCTTGGTACAGTTGGAGACTTGTCTTTCTACATATGTAAACTTTCTAAATCTTGTTCTTCTCCTGCTGAGTTAGTTGTCATAATGCTGTAGAAATACCACTTCTTGAACTATGTTAAGTGTCCAAACTAAGTTTGAAACAGTGATATCATTAGCTCCCTGTCAGACACATGTTTAAGAGGCTAATGTCTGATAACCAAACCTTTTGTGTTCCAGGCTCGGGAACGTGCTTGGAGAATAGGCCAAAAGAAAGAGGTGACTGTGTACAGGCTTCTCACTGCAGGTACTATTGAAGAGAAGATATACCACAGGTCAGTCAGAATGTTTTCTTGGATACAACTGCAAGCTCAGGAAAATGCTTGTAGCGACTCAAGGTGGTGCAACACTGACATACCCAGTGTGCATGTGCTCACATGGCTTGTAACTCCCAACCTTGGTCATGATGGGCACATTGCACAAAGCTTTTTAAAATTTCTCCTGAAAAATGGACCTTCTTCTAGTATTAGACTCCCAGCTTCAGGGCTGTGCTGCTCCCTGTCAGCTCCAAGACCCACCTGCTAAATGTACCTTATCAGTCTGTTCCAACATCTGTGTGCAGCACACACTGGAAAAGAGAGTATGAGGCATAAACAGAAAATAGTCAGCACCTTACTCAGAACGTGAGACTCAACAAGTTTGAAATGCAAATTGAAATCAACGAGTTCTTTATATTCTCCTTGGGATATATCAAGATGTATATGGTACATACATCCATTTACTACTGTGCAAACCCAATTTGATTTTATTCCCAAATCATTCCAAAGTGAAAGAATTAAATCCAAATAACCACCAGTCATATTCGTGTTATTTATTCCAAAATGTAGCTAAAGCCTTTAAAGTTGCTTGCATTTTGAAATCAATGAAATCTTTTTATTTTGCTTTCCAATTCATCTTTCTCAGTAGTTAGCTTCACTCACATGAATTCCAAATGAATGTACATGGGAATCCTCTGTCTAGGCATTACTCTTCAGAACTGAAATATCCTTTTTGGAAAACTCAGATGAACGAAAAGCTCTAGATGATGAAATGCCAGCACTTATTGAATGCCTTTTTTAATCTGTTTTGCCACATGGACACAAAGCATCCGCTGTTGGTTGGCTTCCATCCCTCTGGCATACTTGTGTTTAAACAACACTGACCACATCAAGGAATTGGACTCTAAGGGTCAGCACAGCCATCAGCAATTCATTTCTTTCCAGAACCGTGCAATGGACTGTGAACTTAAAGCAACTGTCTTTTCTCTTTTCCTGTGTGTTCTTCCCTGCAAATATGTGATCATCATTGCAGGAAGCTATGAAGCTCAGATAATCTTTAAAAACTTTATGAAGTGGATACTTGCAGTAACTTATGCTTATGTTTAACCTTAGTTTTCAACAACTAGATTTAAAAATAGTTTCACTATGTAATGTACACAGAGCCAAAAACATGATAAAAACAGTTCTAAAGAACTGTTTTCCAGTTTTATTTAGGGATGGATTTTTTGTAGAGAAAAAATAGCTTTTACTCTAGGCACTTTGTAGTACAAATAGAGCATAGAAGTAGTTTTACCAATACTAGAAGATTTTTTGCATCACAGTTCTCCCCCAGATCTATTCCTGTTAGTCCTCTGCAGGTGGGCTCTCTTTTTCCCTTCCTCTTAACCCCAAATCTGATTTCCCTTTTCAGTGGCTGTCATCCAGTCATCACAATCAAACTGAGCTACTCTGTTGCTTTTGATCCCTCCAATCAATTGAACATGTAAAATGTTGTCATTTTAACAAGCTCTTGTTTTTCTTTCAGGAGTTTTCTGATAGTTTTATTGTATCATGCAAGCTTTTCAATTTTAATGGACAAAAAAAAATACTAGCTGTGAAATTATTTATTGCTTAGTTAAGGGATGCCTCGTAGGACATCTCAGGATGGTGGTTACCTGTTGTGTTATGGGGCTGTTGCAAAATAATAAATCTCTGCATTTAACAATTTCCTTGGTTGTTTTGAAAGTTACTAACTCAAGATTGTTTTGGAAACTAACATAATCTTCCCACTGCTTAATTGTTCTGCAGGGTAATATTTGTGCTTATACAGTTTTCTGTTTAAGTACTGTATTCAGTACTTAAACAAAGCTAGACATTGTTTTATGCACAAAGTACTTTTTTTTTCTTATTTTAGACAAATCTTCAAACAGTTTTTAACAAACAGAGTGCTGAAAGACCCTAAGCAGAATCGCTTCTTCAAATCCAATGACCTTTATGAACTCTTTACTCTGAACAACCCAGATGTGTCTCAGGGGACAGAAACAAGTGCTATTTTTGCAGGTACATGTTTTTTTCTATTTGTTTAGAAGAGAAAATGTTTTAAGTGGTTGTTAAATGGATACTTATTTCATTCATCCCTCAGGTACTGGTTCAGATGTTCAAGTCCCAAAACCATCTCATAATGGTACTTCTAAACGTGATCTCCATCTTGCAGAAAGCAGCTCACACAAGAAGAGCAAGTCCTCCAATTCCTGCTCAACCACACACATGAAAGATTCTTCTTCTAAAGCAATAGAGACAAGTGAGGAAACCAAAGGAAATTTGGAATCCTTTGACCAAAACAGCTATGCAAAAGATAATGCACAAGATACTACTGATACAAATTCACTGAATAAATGCAAGGAGGAACACTTGGACAGTGGCAACAAATCTGTGTCCCAGTCGTTGCCATGCGATGCGGGGTCTTCAGAGGATGCCAAAAGTCTCACTGCTGTGGTGGCTGATGAAGTACATGGAGCAGCTAATGAAAATGCCAAGGCAGATTTTAGCCTTACTTGTGATGCAGCTGGCTCCTGGGAAAAGCAGGATGCTAAAACTGAAGATGGGCAGATAGATAATAATCATTATAAATGTATCTCAAAAACAAAGCACAAGGTGGCTGTGCTGTCACATGAGAGCCACAAAGATGAGTTTAAGAAGAAACATCACAAAGATGCCAGATTTGAAGGAAAACGCATTCCTCATCTAGTGAAACAAAAACAGTACAGAAGGGAGAACAGTGAAGAGAAGGAGGAAGACTCAAAGAAAAATGATGATTATGTCTTGCAGAAACTTTTCAAAAAATCAGGTAACAGTTCTTGTTCTTAAACAGAGGTTTAACCTATGCAAATGAGGGAAAGAGCAGTTCTGTTACTCTGATAGTTAGAGCTACAATACAAAACTTGTTTATTATGTTACTGTACTGAGACCTTAAGATGTTCATAATTTAAATGCAACATTTATGAATGTGCTAATTACCTTGGCCCCAGCAGTTCAGATAGACCTGCACTTCTGGATATATAGAAGTAATGCAGTGTTTCTCCTGGAAATAAGGATGTAATCAACCTTCATTTACACAAGGGTTTCACTTCTGTCTGTCCTGTCCATAACAATGGAAATGATCAATTTACCCACATAATTGCCAGATCTGTTATGAATAATGACCTCATCAGCACACCAGAAGTGATTTACTGTCAAATTGATTACTTAACTCATATAGAAAGGGGTTCTCATTAGGAATGACTGTACTGATGTGCTTAATATAATCAACATGAGAAAGGAAAAATGTTACTGTGGCATTCACTTAAAAAGTGAGTATTTGATTTTCATGTAAATTAGCAGATGTCCTCCTTCACCTCTTGAATCTTGTGGTTTTTAGGGGTACACAGTGTTCTGAAGCATGATGCCATTATGGAAGCTTCCAGTGTAGATCATGTGCTGGAGGAAGCAGAAGCAAGCAGAGTGGCCCAGAATGCCTTGAGAGCCTTAAAAATCTCTCGTCAGCAATGTTTAGGAGCTGCTTCTGGCGTGCCAACCTGGACAGGCATGAGTGGTCTTTCTGGTGCACCATCAGGAATAAAGTAAGTTCTGTCCTCACGCTGCTTTTTCAAAAACAGAAGAGTGAGTTAGGATGTTATGGATTTATCTTTTTTTGCACTTGTTATTTGCAGTAACATGTATCAAAGTGGTGTTCATGTTTTATATTTAATATAGAGATGAAGGCACATTACAAGCCAAGGTAGTCTATTCTGAAGCACAAAGAAAGCATTATTGTTGCACAGTAGAACAGAAAACTTAGCAGAGGGCTCTTGAGAACCCTAAAACACAAACCCAGTCTGTCTTTGGAAAAACTGTACTAGTCATTTTGAGAAGGATGTTTGATGGATGTTTGTGGGTTTTTAGGAGACGGTTTGGTCAAAAAAGAAACTCCATGCTGCTGTCTCCACATGCCACTTGTGCATCACCTGCAAAGAAGCAGAAGGTAAGAGACATTTCTGTCTTAAGAGCTGATATATGTGAAATGTTATGATTTATGCAATAAATCTGTTTTATACTGTAGATGTCTCATACACTTTTGTTGTATGATTATGTAGAATTCTAGAATTTTTTGTCACCTGTGAATTTTTGGTTTTTCATGTTTTAATGAAGTCTGATTGGATACAGCAGTCACAAATTGCACTGTGGTGTAGTTATCTGTCTCAAGACCAGCAATGCTTCTTTCACTTCCAAAGTTCTAAAGTTGAGACCAGAATATATTACCTCTTTATTGTGACTAAGTTTTGAGTGGTCATGTTTATGGTTTAAGTCTAAACAACAGGCAGATTTTGTTTAGCAGATTCTGTGGGTCTCAAAATACAACTTAATCCATAGTCTATATGTTTATTTGCAGGATGCAGATCCAATAAAGAAACAAAATATAAAGAAGTGTGGTTCCAGTGAGCACTTCGATGGAAAATCTGGAGAATCGTCCAGTGCTCTAGACTCTTCATCCTTATTAGCTAATATGAGGGCAAGAAACCACTTTATTTTACCACAACAGACAAGGAATGAGGGAGATGAGAATCATCAGCCAGCACCCACCCCAGTCGAGGGTTCAACAGAATACGATGAACTGCTGGTGGATTTACGTAACTTCATAGCGTTCCAGGCGCGCGGGGACGGCGAGGCCAGCACTCGGGAGTTACTGCAGGAATTTGAGTCCAAACTGCCTGCGGCGCACTCCTGTGTCTTCAGAGAACTTCTCCGCAACATCTGCACCTTCCACAGGACCCCGAACGGTGAAGGGGTCTGGAGGCTAAAGCCAGAATTCCGATGACCTTTGACAAGCAAAGGCATCTCTCTGTCCACTTGACCACCATTCTCCTCTCAAAGACTTGCTGTTTGACTTTTAAAATTTACAAGTATTTTGTATTCATAAATAATTACTATGAACAGTCAGTAGAGCAGGACTTGTTGCAGGCTTAGAGCTACCTTAATTTCTGATTTACACTATTTATATGAAAGTGCCATCTACCTCATAGATGAAACAAAGTAGCACCTTTTCTTTAAAAGAAATCTTAATATAAATAGGATTAAGAACATATACTGACTTTTTATTACAATAAGAACCATGGATGTTGCCATGAGTTGTAAGACTTTGATTTCTGTGAAATTCCGGAAAACTTCTTCCTTCATTTCCTGTTTGTTACTTGAATGGTCACGGGGCACACAGTGTACCATTAAAAAAACAAGGGGGGAGATGATAGTAGTTAACGTGAGAGATTCACTTGTACTGCCAAGTGCATCACAATCACTGTATGAAACTTTCATCAGTAGTGAAAATTTTGGTTTAATGTTGGTGCTTCAGTTGTTGCCAGTATCTAGCATATACAGTATAACTTAAATCACTAACTAACTTGGAAAATTAATTCTACTGCCATGAAGGTTTAATCATAAAAAATGGGAAGCCTGGCAGAATATTGAGTTAACTGCCAATTGATAATTAAGGAAAACTTATTAAATTCCAGAACACCCACTTGCACCATAATCAGCAGTTCAGTTACAGTCCCAAACACCACTGGCAGGTGTTTGGTGCAGTGTTTCTTACCACCGAGGTGATAGTAACTGTTATGTTTGTCACAGGTGTGGACTGATAATTGAAATATCATTATATGTTCATGTGTTTCACTGTGATTTATATCCAAAATGTTCCAGTTCCCTCCTAGCACTTAAGATTTTATACCTTGACATAGGCTGGGGTGTTAGTTGGTCAGAGGGTTGATGGTGTTACTGGATTTTACTAAACATAATCACTTTTGGATGGAACATATGCAGAAGTTACAGGTTATACCTTTTCTGTAGGTAGGGAAAATATCAAACATCTTGACAGTTGGATAAGTTCCAATACCCATTTTTTTTTTCCAAGGAAGGAAGAACTGGGTCATTTGTAGCAAATCCAAGTATGACATTTGGTCTGTCTTCCTCGTGTGCTACACAAGGAAATCTTAAGGGGGAAAATACAGATAGATTTTGTGAAGAAAACCACATTGTTGGAGCAACATTAAATTACTGTATGGCTCAAACTAGGAACAGTTAAATATGCCTAATGTCCTTCCTATTCCTAAGCTATTAAGAGAAGGGAAAGCTAAGCTACTTTTAGTTTTTGCTTACTGTGAAATTATCTTGTTTACTTTGAGTGAAAGTACAAATATTGAAAGATGAATGGTGAAGCAAGAATACAAACTATTACTTTCTCATAAAAAAAGCCTTTAGGAGACTTCCAGTGGCTTTTCCTCCTGTTTTTGCTCAGTGATAAAGGATCTGTAGAAATGTGCAAGAAGTGGTTCTTCACTGTTTCAATAACTGATCAACTGGCTTTTCAGAGGCTAGAGTTGAACAGGGCAGACAATTCAAGAATCTGTTTTCATCATGGTATTTGAAGGTGGGACTACTGCATCTTTTCTTAACATCTCTTTTTCTGATCCTGTTTGTTCACCTACATTCCCTCTTTCAAGAGAAAGATGAAAGTAATAATTTAGGGTGTAGATCTGTTGATATGACTTTAAACTGATCAGAAAAAGAGTAAAATTGAAATTATTTTGCTCTTCTCTTCAAAGCTGTAGGGAATTTGAATTGTTTTGGTTGTCATGTCCCCATGCATCTCTACTTGCCTGAAGAACAAACCAGAAATTCAGCAGTCAGCAAAGCTACTGTTGTCACCTTATCTGTTAGTTTTGGTGTCCTGTTTTATTTACTACTCCCAATCTTAAAGACATAATTCCTTTACTAAGGAGAGTTTGCAGCTTCTCGATGATCCGTTAATGTAAATAGACTTGCATGTACTTTTTATAAATCCTTGGCTTTTCTGGACTTATTAAAAAAGGAAAAACAAAAGTGTGTTGTACAAGTGTTTGGGCACAGGGGAAGAGTGGGAGTGGGGGGCCATCTTTTCCTGTATAGTGTGGCACTGACCAAATTATTTATATTATCTTTAATTATATTTCCATTTTTCATACAGTTTCAAATAATGCTTCCTAGCAACTAGTTTTTTTCCAGTACTAGCATTTGTTTAAAATGTTTAATTGACTAAATTAGTATAATACTCAAAAAATATTTTTAAGTAGTTAAAAGCATGTGTGATTAAACATCTACAGGCAGATTTATAGGTAAAAGTTTTTCTGGAACATAATATAGCTGCTATGCATTTTGAAGTAGAAGAGGGGGTTTTTTCTACTTTTATTCCATAAAACATTATTTGATTTTTGTTTGTTTAGCTTTACCTGTATAAAGTGAATTCCTTTCACATCTTCACAGAACATCTAAAGCAATTCCTGACTAATGATATTGCACAGTCAAACAAACCTTGTATTTTAAATGTCTCAGTTTCCAAATACTCAATACTATAGTTGATAGTTGCTACTTTATTTGTGCATGATTCCAAAAATCATCCATGTGGAATGACTGTGGTTTTATATTTTGTTTTCTTATCTCAGTAAAAAGGGGATAAAGAACAATCAAAGGTTAATTTAGGAATCCAGTTGGACAAAAGCATTAAATCATGTTTCAGCATGGAACAGTGAGTATAATCTTAAATTAAAAAAAAAATACCACAAGGAACTACTGATAATTTCTTTCCTGTAAAGATGCTAAAAGCTGAGCACCATACTACTCCAAAAATGTCTTGCAAGTGTAGATGATGTGACCTACCATCCACACAAATGTAGTTGAACAAAATTCTAGAAAGCTAAATAGCAAAAACTTTTTTCTGTAGGCAGTTATGGGGACTGTGTGCACTTTTTGGATAAAACATGCTGCACTGATATTTTAACAGCAGAAGTTAAAACTTATCATAATTGTTCCTTCTGGTTTCAAACCATATTTAGAAAGGGAGAGGTGAAAAAAAAAGTTTAAGATTTTTTTCTCACCCCATGCTACCCTCCTTTTACATTATTCCAGATGTTTATTCTCCTCTGTTCATCCTTTTGCTGACAATGTATAGCCAACCCACACATCTCTGGTATAAAAACTGAATTCTGACCTAGAGAAAAGAGACTCTCCTAAAGGCTGTAGCCCTTTGACTCTTCTGGACTATAATGACTTACTACAAGAGAAATGTAAGATGATGAATGGATAGATAGGTAGAAATGGTGGTTAAAAATTGAGAGGAGTATTTTTAAATTCCCAGCTTCAGTCTGTGGCTCAGCCTCTTCTGAAAGGGCTGCACCATGTGGAGAACTGAGTCTACTGCAGATAACAAACGTTATCCTCCCAAATAGAGGATAGAGAAGTGGGCTTTTAAATCTGCAAGTTTTGGCTTCAGATGACAGTTACCTATAGACAGTTGTATTCAAATCATAAGGTCAACTTTTCTTTTGATTCCAAGATTGTCTAATTTTTACTGTCTTCTAGTAGTGCAGTTCTCTGTCTTTCAAGAAGCTACAATAGAAGGGAGAAGATTTTCAGAATTATTTGATGGGATTTTTGTTCTTCACTTTTGTTCTTCATAAAAAGTTTTACATTTGTGAAGACAGAGCAGATACTCAAAATCTGTTAAGTAAATGATATACTGTGTAACTTGGAAAATAAGAGCATTGGTGGGGAGGGAGGGAATTTTCTGATAGATTTTTAAATGTTACACATTAAGATCTATCAAAAACTATACACATATAATGTTATTATCATACTTTTTCAGTGAGGGAGATATCCAGGCAGGCATCAGATTACTAGAAAGAGCAGTGTGAAAGTTATTATTATAGGATGTATCCCTCAGGGAAAGCTGTCACAGGAAACAGTAGCTTAAGCAACTAATTTGACAAAACAATCTTAGAGAAAACAGTAACTTGATTAATGTTTGTTCTTTTCTGTTTCTCCAACATAAGATAATTTTAAAAGAAGGATCTGAGTAGATGGATAATTAAACTGGTGGAGTAGTATCCGACTTGGATTCTTTTTGCATATTGGTGTGACTCCTATGTAAAATCTAATCATTACAGTTTAGGCAGTTTTCTCTTTGATGGAGGAGGTGTTGAAGAACTGCCATATCCCAGTGATTCAGCAAGAAAGGATGGTGCAGTGTGTCTTGTGCGGGTGGTGACTGTGCTTTCTCAAATGATGTATAAAGATGGTGAAAAAAATTAGATGTGAAGAGACCCTGTAACAACATCAAAATTTGGCTTACTCTTGATGTATGGGCCAAGAAATTATTTATGTCCTTCCTAATTTTTCCTCATGTTTTAAATAAGGTAACATAGTTGCTGAGATGATTTAAAGTATGGAATAATCTACCTGTTTGGTCTTTTAGAAGCAGGGATCTCTGGATTCTCCTGCTATAAACCTCTGGGTGACTTTGGATGCAGCACTATAATGCATGCTGCATTGGTTTCTCCATCTGATGGATACAGTCATCTGGGGGAAGCAATACATCTTTCTTCAAAAATGCTTCAGGAAATTATAGCACAGTACGAAGAAGTCCTGATTGGAAAAACACAGGTAATATGGCATCTTATTGTCTAGATTATTAATTCAGCAACTCTAATTTACGAAACTCTCATACAAAACTGCTGAGAGTCCAGTCTTTGAAGGGCTTGCATAGGGCACATGTCTAGGAGTCAGGATATGCTGGCAAGTCTGCACTTGGGAGTTTATCTCCTCTGGGAGAGGTATTTATATATTAGATACATGGTAAAAACACTCTCTGCTACTTAGGGCCATTTATAATTTCCCTGTTCAAACATTCAAGCTAAATGCTGAATATATGCTTACTGACTCAGTGGCTCTCCATCTACCCAGTCCTCCAGGGATTGCTATTCTGGGCTCTGGGGTGATGTCACCACTCCTACTTCACACAGTTTCGCTGATGTGGTACAGTCCTGTGCCTTCAGCTGAGACATAGGAGATGAAGCTTTCCTTAGTAATTCTTAACTTTTGTTAACAGGTAGCCCTGTTTCTGCTGCCTCTACTATCTTTAAGAGAAGACTGACGTCTTTCACACAAGGGCCATTCCACTTTTCTTTTTTAAATGGACCTAAGACAGCTATTATGAAGTGAGTGAAACACCTTATGTTCTTACTCTCTGCCTGAAAAACCCAGGGATGACTGCAGTGTATCACTGCTGCATTCAGGGAGCAGAAAACTAATCTTTTTTTTTTTCCTCAAAAAGAATACCTCTGTTGTGAGTCACTAAACTAGGAACTACAGAACCTGCACAGAAAACATATGAATTGTTAGGCAGCTGTGTTAAGAAGCAACTTCCAACCTTCTCTACCCACTAGCTCTTATTGTTTGTGCCAACACAAAACTAATGGAGGAAGGGAGGGTATATGCTGAGCTCTTAATTTCTGAATGGCAGGGTTGGACTTGCCTTTAAGTCCAAACTTGCTAAGGTTCTAAAATGTACAGTGAAAGCTCCTAAGTAAATTTTGTTCTGCCCACTGCTAATACCATGCAATAACCATGCTTTTTCAATATTGCCATCCTGTAGTAATTAATGGCATCAAAGAGGATGTGGCAGGCTATATAATCCCACCATTCTTACCCATAAGCTATACCTGAAAACCAGATGATTGTGAACTCTTCAGGCTACAGACTCTTTATCCAGTCATTTGAGAGAGAAAGAAGGGAAAGCAATGCCAATGCTGAACTCTAGAGAATCCACCCAACATTTTAAGTTGTTAACTGTCTATCATAGTTCCTGAGAGATTCCCAGCTTTTCCTGGGCTCCCAAAGCCACACTGCTCACAACATGTAAGTTGAGAGAACCTATTTTTATTGTACAGAACTGGGAGGTTGGAGCCTCGCACTAATTACAAACCAGTCCGTAGTATCATCAGAGGAGCTATGACCAACTCCTGCATAAGGCTTACATAAGTGGTGAGTCATGCAGTCTTAGGAAAGAATAGAGAGAGGCTTTCATTATGTTGTTTGCCTAATCAGAAATATGAAAATAAAAGAACACAGCACTCAGTGGGTTACGTTTGGCTAACTGTACACTGGAATTTCTGCAGTTGCACTACGATTGAGGCATTTCATTGTTTGTGGTCCCAGCTTATATTAAACAGAGAGGATTTTTTTCATAAATCTTCGCCTCTAGGGCAGAGTTAAGGTTGTTTGGGAACCCTAGCTATGTGTTTCCAGACATTAATGTCTAGAAGCAGCACCATGAGAGTAAAACTGAAGGTATATGCCTAGGGAGGGTACTGGGAGTAAATTAAGAAACCCAAGGGCAGGGTAGGGTTTGTGAGGATAAGCATGTGAAGAAGCAGTGAAGCGGAAGCAAAGCTTTTAGGATGACTGATCATAGGATGAGAGATCATAGATGATCTCTCATATCTTACTAGTCTCTTCCTGTGCTTTCAGGCAGGTAGCTGAATGGGTATTATTTCATCCATCATTTCTTAGCCATTAATTCAGATGCCTACAGCCCTTAGAAGACAACTAGAGAGTTTTGAGAATCAAGGTTGGATGAAGCTTTATGTACAGCAACAGTTTTCTTTTTACACTGGTCTGATTAACCTACCACTGCTTCTCATTTTCCTCCATTAGTCTTCTGCACCCCATGTGGCAAACTGGATCAGCAGCCTTGTGTCCTGGTGGAAAAAACAAACAAACAAAACAAACAAACAAAAAAAAGGGGGGAAAGGCAAAAACATAACATTTATAACTATCCATATTTTTTTAAACATGGCTACAAGAGCTGAAGGCTGGAATGAACAACAGTAGGAGGGAGTCTGGAGAACCCAGTGGCCAAGGGCCAAGGAACTTCAGCATTAGGACGACACGAGGTGAGTGCTTTCTCTGTCAGAGCTGTTTCAACACTCCAGATGAAACTTTGTTTTCAAATGGTTAATTTGGGACTGCGTGGAGCTGTAGCGTCTTTGTCTCCACCTTATTCTCCTATGGATCCACATGCTTGCTCAGTGCAAATATTCCTAACATAGTGCACCTGAGCAGAGCAGCCAGTAGACATTTCTACCTGCCCCACAATCTGCCTCCCACTGCTTTCCTGCCTGGAAAGGGAACACAGTGCAGTGTGTCACAAGCAGAACAGGCACTACTGTATGAACCATCAGGAATGTATAATTGCTGCTCTCTAAGTTGCCAGACTGCCTTCAAAAGGACTTGTATGCAGAATGCTTAAGGTTTGAGTAGGTGTGTTTTGGGGATTTGGGATTTTGTGGGGATTTGTTTTGGGGCTTTTTTCAGGACGGGGTGGGGGGGTGGAATCCTCTTCATCAATCAGTGGGTGGGGGAAAAAAGCAAATTGTTCAAAGCTGGTTGACTCTGCATTTATTTAAGCCCTAAAATTGCTCTCCAGAATCTGTATGCCTCTCCCCATCCTTAATTACTTCGAACCTTGGCTGCTCTTGCTGCACTGCAATAGCAGAACCCCCGACTCTGTCCCTAAACCCTCCCCCTGGGCAGCTGTAGGGCCGGAGTTGGAGACTCAGGTGACTGCAGCAGGTTCTGTCCCGCAGCCTAGCCCATCCCGCCCTGGTAGCGGGGCCCGCACCGGCGGGGCTGCCCGAGGCTGGGAGATCCCGCCCTGGTAGCGGGGCCCGCACCGGCGCGGCTGCCCGAGGCTGGGAGGTGCCGAGGCTCGGGGATTCCACAGGCTGGGAGGTGCCGAGGCTCACGCCCGTGGCCCACTGTACTTTTCATTGCTGCGGCCACGACAGGAAACAGCACCTGGGCTCAGCAATGCCCAAATCAAAGCCTTTTTCGAGGGGAGAGGAAGGTGGATGTAATGGACAGTATTTTCACGAGTACGGTGTTCCTCGCACATCCCTGGCCACCATGCCTCCGGCAGCCAGAGCCACCCGCCCCACCGGGCCGGCGGTCCCTCTGATTGTCAGACGACGATGCCCCATGCGAGCCTTAAGAGCCCTGTGATGGCCGGGGCGCGGCGCGGCCGCCCATGCCCGGGGCCCCTGTCCTGGAGGGCCTGCGCGCCCTGCCCGGCGGGCTCCGCGCACTTCCGCCTGCCGCGGCTCAGCCGCTGGGCCGGGCCGGGCCGGCCCGCGCAAGGGCCGCTTGCCCCTCAGCGCCGCGCGGCGGCACCGCGATGGCGCCTCGGCCGAGCCCGCGGTTGCCGTCCATGGCGGCCCGCCGCCCTGCCCGGCCGCTGCGCCTGTGCCTGGCCGCCGCTGCTGATGCCTGCGGGCGCCAGCGCCCTGACCCTGGCCCCCGGCCCGCGCGGGCGAGGTGCAAAGCGGCGCTTTGCCAGTCGGCTGCGGAGGTGTTCGACATCGAGGAGCTGCGCCCGAACGTGCGTGCCCCGCAAGAAGCCGCCGCCCAGTTTCAGGTGGATCTCTTCCAACAAGGTTGCGGCCGAGCGCCAAACGTCAGTCACCCGCGCCCCGCCGCTGTCTGCAGGGAGACGTTGTGCGGAGCTTCGAGACAGAGGTGGGGCGGGGAGTGAATCCCCACGCAGAAGCGGCGCGCCGTGCCCGCTGCGCGCCCCCGCACCGCCCGGCCGCGGCCACACGGGTCAGAGCGCGGCGGCGGTACGCGGCTGGTGCCGCCGGGGCTGGCCGTGTTCCCAAAGGAGGGTCTTTTCCAGTTCGCGTGGACCAGCACCACTTCTACTTCGACATCAGCGCGATGGAGAAGGGCGAGCAGATGCTGAAAGCAGAGTTCAGGGTCTTCAAGCTCAAGATGGCACGTGTGTCCAGAAGGTCCGACGTGAAACACTTCTGCAAAGTAAGTGGTAAAATAGGTAAACACTTAATTGTGCTATACCAATGTCAGACCTATAATATCATACTTTTCTGGGATTTTGGATATTTCCAAATTCGAGTAGAACTTTATCTGCTTGAGTTGTTCTGAAAAATAATAATAGCAACCAGGGATTCATAAGAAAACAGGGAGGATAAGGATTCTGATATTGAGTGTATATTTCTCTGGCGAAGAGCAGGATGGGACTTTTTACAAACCTGAAGGAAGACAAAGATGTGGAGAAACAGAATACTTGGAAGGTATTAGGTGTTCAAAATAGAATAGGAATGGTCAGGTTATTTTCCTGTAGTACCAAACAGTTTGGCATCCTGCCTCTGAACTCATCTAGAAGTACATGTATGTAGTGATAATTGTTTTCTCTGTTAAACTGTCCAGTCCAAAACCTACTTTTTGCCTTATTTAGAATGATGGTAAAGAATTACAATTATGATGTAGCAGAAATGTGCATAATCTTCATATTTCTTGTTTTGTTGGAAGAACAATTGGATTAATTTCTTATTGTTTTTGTTGTATTGCTCTTATCAAGGTGGAAGTGTATGAGCTCTTGGAGAGTGGAAGTAAGCCACAGAAAAAACATCTAATTGCATCAAGATTATTGTCCCTGTACACAGAAGGCTGGGAAGTCTTCAATGTCACGCAGACAGTAAGCAGAGAAGTCTGACTTCACTTTATTTCTAAATCTCTTACGGTGACAGCTCATAACACCAGCATTGCCATTATGCTGAGGTTTGTGGTCAATTCAAACTGAAGAGGGAGAAACTTTCTCTCTACACTTAGAAGTACATCTGGTGCTACCTGAATTAAAGAAGTGTTTATATGCTGCTAGCAGCACAGGCATGGTGAGAATTGAGTAACCCAAACCTAATCGATGGAGGGACATCAGGCCAAGTATGTTGTTGTGATAAAAACAATAATGTGTTAGTCGTTAGACTGCCAAAGGATTTGCAATTGATAGTGTACCAAAAGTAAGTTTTCATTTCTCCTTCTTATCCTGGCGACATTTCTGTAGAGCAGCCGTTGTGTTTCTGGAATTTATTATACTACTTGGATTGCTTTTCATTTAACTTTCTCTGTACACTTCTTTATTTGTTAGCTTCAAGATTTGTTTTGTAGATATCCATAAACTGTAACGGTAGTAGGTGAACGCCTTTCCATGGCAAAAAAAAGCCACACACGGTTTAAGACAAACATTTTTGGGGGTTTAAAACTGTACTCTGTGACAGTGGTTTTTGTTGCCTAAGCTTTATGATCCCACTAAACTGTGTGCTTGGATGGTTGGTCAAATTGCATCTTAAGTCATGATATTCCTGCTTGAGAATGGCCTGGCCTTATCTATTAGTGTGTAATTATAACAATTAGATAAGAAAATATGCTTGATTGCAAGTTAATTTCTTCAAATGCCACATTTGTTAAATTTAAATGAGTCTTAACGATATGAAAAGTCTGGAGGGTTCATATTATTCTGTTGAGATTGCTATGAAAAATATATATCTGGTGAAGGTCAAAGAGTGTTTATTTTAATATTAATACTTACACTCATTTATTCACTGGTAAATTCTGTGACATTAATTATCTTACTGTAAATATAGGTTTGGGATATGCATATTTTGTATTTTTACATTTTCTATTTTTAAGTGCTGAATTACTGATTTAAATATTAAACTCAGTGGACTCTCAGCTATACAGTTATCTCAATTCTGTCACAATATATATCCCTATACTCTCATAGCTTGTTGCCTGTTCCCTTTTCCTAATATAAACATTGCTTAATCATAATGCTGTAATAGGAATATTGAAACAATATTATTTTGCTTCCCTGTCACTACCAGGTTTCCAAGTGGGTTGGAAACAGCAGCTCCAACCATGGCTTATTGTTAACAACGACACACGTATTCAACAATAGAATTGAACACAACCTGATTAAGTTTGCCAAGAGCCAGGACACTTTGCAGGGGAGTAGAAATGCTCTCCTTGTTCTCTTCACTAACAGTAACAAACAGAGGTCTCCCAGCTTTGTACTGTCCTCCACAAGTAAGTTCACTCGAGTTTTAGAGTATGAACTGTCTGTTCAGCTTCTGATACCTCCTGCTACCTCATGTATACCTAACCTCAGCTATTTACTTGCAGTGTTGAGCATGTTTGAAGTTCAGCTTTGTCACTGATCAGAGTTTAATTTGATAGTTCTCGACAGTAGATCACCCAGCATCTTAAGTTGCCTCTCCCCTGAGAAAAACTGAGTTTGCAGGAAATATTCATAATGCCTACGGGGAACCTGGTTTATTTTTTTGTAAAGGGATGGGTGTTCTATTTTTTTAAGTACTATTTATATTATTTTTGTGGTGGTGAAAATTGTATATTAGGTTTAGACTGAAAAAGCTTGAAAAACTTCGTGAAAATGCTGGTAAAGTATCTGTAAGTAGAGTTATTAAGTGTAATTTTCAAGAGTGAAAGAGGTTGTAAATAAGCAATTTGAACCTCTCTGTCCTTGGCTTGGTTTTTAAGCACCTATTTAACTTCAGTGACTAATTAGCATTGTGACAAAAGGCTGCTTTCATCAAAGACAACGCCCTTATGCCTTAAATTACAAAACAGTGTCTTACCTCTCCCACTACTCTTCCTGTAAAACGAACACAGACTGGATTTTTAGGGTCTGATAAATGCAAAGAGCAAAAGTTGGGAGGAAGGGCAAAAATAATGCAGTTCTGGCTTTGCAGGCTTTTCTGGTAAACGGTCGTATTTGAATATCAGAAAGAAGCTAGGTAGGACTTGGATCAAAATTAAGAAGTAGATAGTGAAATTGATTAAAAATAAAAATGAGGTTGGCCTGTTTATTTTTGTTCTCCAAAGAAAAATTAATAATGAAATCCTAGATCCCAAATAATTGAGAATCAAGCTCTGCATGGGATACTGTGCCAAGACTGAGAAATTTCTCAATGAAGAAACTCCCTAGACCTGCCTGTTGTTTGTGGTCAGTGACTACTCAGATTGTTCTTCTACATATCAGTGAGTTTCAGCCTCTGTAGATGGATCTTGGGGTCTCCGTGGATCTCAAGGCTTCTCAGAAGACACTTCAGAAAGCACCCTATTATCAGTAAGCTTTATTCCTTAGCAGAGTTCCGTAAACCTGGTGGTGATTTTTTCAGATCAAAAAATTGAAAAATATATTTTTTAAAATGTTACTTTACACATTATCGGGTTACTGCACACTCTGTTTTGCAAGTGTACCAGTAGAGTTTGTGGGAGAATACTGGAGAGAAAGAGGCTGTGATCTCCACCCTCAGTTAACAATGCTCAGTATAATGTGTGTTGTAGGAGTGGCTGTATGAAGACTGTTAATACCATTCTGACCAGATTCAGCCCTGAAGAGGGACTGTGGAGTTCACAAAATGTGTTTTGTAGATAACTGAGTTTTTCCTTTCTATTTCTGCTGAATTGGGGTACTTTTTTCACACAAAGTTAAATGCAAGATTTGGCAGGTTTGGAAATATGGCTGAAATGGCAATTGAATACGCACCCCTTCTGGTACTTTCACAGGTCAACTGCCATTTCAAAATCTACTCTGAAGGCTTTGATGTAGATTTATGGAATGTATTTTCATGCAAAATACTGTACTTAGTAAATGAATTTCATTTGTGAAATATTAACACAGAACTTCCTTTCAGAATCAGAAATAAACCCTGACAAAATTGATAGTTCACATGTGCTTCATGAAACTGATGTCATCAAAAGCAGCAGTGCAAGCATGGGCAGGAGACCTCGAGCTGCCCCAGTCCCTTCTGCCAAAAGCCAGGTAACAGCATGTCATCGAAGGGAACTCTATGTAGACTTCCGTGCTATTGGCTGGTCAGGATGGATTATTCATCCGAGTGGATACAACGCATTTTATTGCAGAGGGTCCTGTCTCTTCCCTTTGGGGGAAAGTCTGAATGCAACAAACCATGCTACAGTTCAGTCCATTGTCCATACACTGAAACTGTCTCAAGATGTCAACATGCCCTGCTGTGTGCCAGATCAATTGAAGTCCCTCAACCTTCTCTACTTTGATGACAAAGAGAATGTGGTCCTTAAAAATTATAAAGACATGGTGGCAACAAGGTGTGGTTGTCATTAGCAGGACCTCTTTTTGTCTGCATTTGGTGTGCACCTGGATTCAGTTCCCTATTTGTCACTGAAGATACCAGAAGAGATGGTATTTCAGCTTACAGGGCAGGAGAGCCAGAAACTTATCTGTACATTAAATCCTTTTCCTCTTACCATGGCTCTGTGGAAAGGTGGCTGACTTTCAAAGAGTTGTGAACTTCAAGACCTCCATGGAGAGCTCTTTGAGTGCCTGTACACCAGAGGAAACTATTAAAATCAGGACTTCCTATGTGAAGGAGTTGAAACAGATCAAGTTGACTGTTCAAATTAAGGTCTTGTTCTGTATATTAATGCTCAGAATTTTCTGTGATTTAACAGGTGTGGTATCCTACCTCAAACCAGGATGGGGTGTAGGTGTCTTAGTAACACAACCTTATTCAGTTTTGGCTGCATGATCCAGTAGGGATGTACATTCCTACATTGAGCTTTCAGGGTTTTTGCCCACAGCTCATCTTGGAGGCCTCTACCACCTGCTGATGATGCATTATTGGGAAAAGCACTTCTTCCCTGTGCTTTATGCAGCTCTACCAAATGCAGAAACCTCCTTGTAAGTCCCCATGGTACTTGCTAGCCAGTCTGAGGGAATGCAAAAGTCAGTATTTGTCTGGGAATCAGCACATTTGGCTTCTAACTCAGGGCTGCAACTCTATAATGAAGGGTCAGCCAGTTCCTCTGTAAAATTATTGTCTTCCACCATGGTCTACTGTGGCTATTCAGCTGTGTGGCACCAGAGATTGTCTTTGTGTGTTTGCACAGTGGTTGTACAATGGGATCCTACAATCCAGAATACTCATAGTTTAGCAGGAAGAAAACCATTAAGCTTTGGAGGTCCATGGGAACATGCTGGATGCTGGCCTGGTCCTGTGTCTGAGGCAAGTTTGGTGGAATGTACTCAATGATTCCCTTCCATTCTTCCTTGAAGAATAGGACATAGACTTGTAAGGGGCCCCCTGAGGTCTTTCAGTCTTGCTACAGTTTCATGCAAGTAACTAGCCCAGTACAGTTCCTCAGTCAATTCACTGAGTTGTACCTTTATCCAGGTTAGGTTTCTTGTCTCTATTAATCCTTGAAGGAGGCTGATTTCTCACAGAATGTGACATCTCTCATGGGTAGAAACTTTATGGAGAATTTTTTTACTCCAATGAGATTTAAAAAAAATATATATATATATTTATGTGATGTTTTTCTTTCTGTAAATACTGATGTCTATAATAAATTTATTTTATTTAAAACCCAAACACTTTGGGTATATTAACTTAATCTGTAATATAAAATGTTGATTTTTTAAATAAATGTAATGTGACATTGGTCTGTTTTGTACGTTGTATTTGAACCTCCTCCCGAGAGGCCTGAATCAAATACTTCTGCAGAAGACAGGACATTCCCAATGGCTATGGTGAGTACTGTATCTAGTCCTCTGATTCTGTGTCAAGAAGTATAATGGATAAGCAGAATAAATGAGTGTCTCTTCAGGAAGGATCCAGGGATTGTTCCTGAAATGAAAGCATCTTGATCTTGGTGTATGGTCACCCTAGTGAAGTGAAATGCAAATCTGGTAGCGGGGTGGTTCTAACTGCTGCATCAGCCACACCCAGCCATGGCTGGGCAATTGGCATTGGCAAAGGGACCTTGGAAAGCTTAAAGGGTCATAAAGGATCACATTTTACTGGTTTATTTCCCAGGCTGCTCTTTTGCACTTTTCCCTTTTCACTGCAGAAGTACCTGTGGTAGTTTAAGTCTGTAGGAACCACACCTTGGGAGTGGGAAAATGTATCTACAGTGACAGTCCAGACAAGGTCACTTCTGAATGGTGACTTCAGCTGATATCAGCTGTACTTCTTTTGGTAGAGGCCCTAAGAACTGAAGTCATAAGTTTTCACAGCCAAGTAACACTGTAAGAAGGACAGCATTTGGAGCAGACTGGCAGAGGCAGTGTCTGTGTCCAACATACTCATCTTCTGTCCATGCATGACAAATGCTTCCAGCACCATCAGCTGTGTATCAGCTTCATCCTTCACTACTCAACCTAGAGAATTGTTCGATTTTTTTCTAGGATATCTTAATGTGTTTCTTCTTGTTTCAGAATCCAGGAAAAAAAAAAGGAAAATTTTCTACTGAAAAGCAAGTATGATTAATAAATAAATGATGGGCACACTGAATATAGCTAACATAGTGCTGCCCTACAATAGGTGAAATATGCACAGGCAAGCTAGGAGCACTCAGTAGTTTTGCACACATTAAATTATTTTTTTTCTGCGCCACTCAACATAGTCTCATTATGCCCCATTAAACCCTGATAATTAAAACAAAATATATTAGAATTGTTTATCCTGGACTTTGTAAGGAAATGAGGTTCATAATAATGCCAAGGGAAAAAATTTACACTACACCACAACTTGTAATTAGAATAACAATTAAGTACAAGTAGGCTCCTTTTTTTGTTGCCTTTTTCATTTTGGGTTGGTTTAGAATAAAGGTGAATTTTCTTCTTATTCATTAACTGAAATATGTAAGAATTCCAAAATAAGAAATTCTATACATTGGAGTCTTGGTTAAATCAGAATATGATATGTTAGGTGACACACCAAACAGCAACAGCCAGGGTTTTAGAGGGAATAGGAGTTGTCTTCAGCATGGCCAGTCTGAAAAAGGATTGGTGACTCAAAGTGAGCATTGTTATACCATGTTGCACCACCTCAGCAGCAGGAGAAAGCAAGGCTTGTAGCAAACCCTGTTGTGATGCACTGTACCAAGACCACAAGGAGACCACCTGGCCCTGAAGAGCTGTCCCTGTAAAGAGCAGAAACAAAAAGGAATGAGTGCAGATTTTATATTCAGGCTGCCACCAAGAACATCACACCCCAGGAACTGAAATTTGGAGATATATAGATGAAGAGCTACATATTAAAGGACCAAGAGCATTGTGTCACGTCTGCCCTGCCTCCAGCTCCAAGCCTCAGAGGGTACAGCCACAGCAAGGACCTGCCTGGGCTGGAAGCAGAATGCCCTCAACCATTCCCTGTGGAGCATCTGGACAGTGCTCAGCTCTGCAGCTCGAGAACTGCTGGCTCAGATCTCTGACAGCTCAAGGATCTCTGCATCCTCTCCATAGCATGGGATCAGTGTGATGCTCCTCTAGCAACGCAGCTCATGTTTTGTACCCACAGGCATATGGAAAGCAGTATTTCAAAGGGAGAATGACTCAGACAACCTTAGAAGAGAATCCAACCCCAGGGTTGTGCTCAGCCACATGACAAAACATTTGGTCCAATTTTGGAACTAAAGTGGTCCATGCATGTGAGGTATGTGCAGTCACACTGTACTGCTTAAGGTGAGTAGACCACTAAGCCTGGTCCTGAAAACACCGCAGTGAGATGGCAGTGAGGTGTCAGTATATCGTGGAGGAGAACTAACAGCAGGGAGTACGAATTCAAGAGAGTGGTCTCCTGTTTGTAGAAATGTTTGTTTTAAGGGATTTGTGTGGCACAGCTTTCACAAGGCATAGATGATGGAAAGTACTTGTTGGTACTGAAGCAGGAGGAGGGATAGATACACTGGATGTCTTCGGATGGGCAGAAGGGGGGATGGGCTTGGGGAAATTGGTCTGGGACGGTTTCCTTTGGTGGGACAAGATAAATGTGCCTGCCCTGAGGAAACTGGAGCACAGCAGTGTTGTAAGCAACCGAAAAGCCTCTACTCTACTCTATCCTCTCTGCAGGCTTGAAAATGCTGCTCTATATGAGGCATTCTGTTTGAAACACTCGATGTTGTTTCCAGACTGCCTGGGGTAGTTACTATAGTTTCTCGTCCTCGGTGTAGGAAATGAGGCAATTTCTTGAAAGACTCGTGAAGGGTAGTACTTATTCATAGTCCTTATTCATAGGACTTTGTCTCCCGGAAAGAGAGGAGTGGCTGGGTGCCTATATAAGTTCCAGGGCTTTCCCACGGATACCGAACCCTGTGGACTATCACCGGTCCCTTTCAGATCACATATGCAAATACAAACATGTATACGTGCGGGTTCTTTCTTGTGTATGCACCCATGTGCCCACGTCTTCAGAGGTAGCCTCACTCCTGCTTTATCCAAATGATGATGCAACTTCTCCATAAACAAGGTGGAGTGCTCAGGCTAATTTGAGAACGTTGCCACATCCAGAAGGTGCATTTCAATGGCTTTGTGCAAAAGTATGTCACACCTAAGCCACTTCTCCCCTTCTGGCCTGAAGTGCAGCTCACCGCTAAGGAGAGTAGTTAACAGGTGTGAATTTGCCTTACCTTCGGTGAATGAGACAATTGTGCGTTAAAGCAGCTAATAAAATGTTTTCTTTCTTCCCACTAGGTTTATTGCTAGAGAAGCCATTCACAGAATAGGGGGGACTGCTAACTTTCTGTTGTCACAGGATGTGTGCAGCTTTAGATTCATGTAGATACTAACTGCCCTAATTCAGGCTGAGATCACAGCCTGTCTTGTTCTGGAAAACCAAACCCGCAGGTTTTGCCTGGGAAAATAACCTAATATTGAGAGGTGACTGACCTTTAACTAAAACCACGATTTGGTGATATATAAATCTAGGCCTTGTGACACAAAGCAGCATTAAACCCCAGCACGCTGGTTCAGATCTGCTCACAGAAATCTTGCTTGGTTAAGTATCAGGTTAAATTGAATTGTCAGGCAGCACAAAACCGGTGATAAAAATCAGTATAGACTCTGTAGTGTGATCCACATCGCAAGCAACTGTTTGTCTATGTCAAATTTTCTGCGGAATGTGCTGAGCCAGTGTTGATGGCCAAGCAACTGTGTCTTCAAAACCCACAGACTATAAGAAAAAAGAAGTATAATTTCCCCAAAACACTTGTAAAATTTCCCGGGGTTAAATCAGGCTAAGCATTGGGCCAGCTTTCCTGACAATAAAACCCTAGGGCTGAAGTGCTGCTGTGAATAATTTACCACAATTTTCAGAATAAGCAGTAAATTCTGAGTCTCCACTGCTGGTCCTGGGATTCTCATTTTACTGCTGCAGTCCAGGCTGTAAGTGGAAGGTGTCAAGGTTTTAGTGGCTCAAAATCCGATTTAGAACAGATGGTGATGCAAGAAAGAGAACTGAGAGATAGAAACTGAAACTGATTTCTTGAGAGGAAAGACAGACATTTGCTGTTGGAGTTAAGGCATCACCTCTGTTTAGAAAAAATAAGCAAATGTAAACATGTTAGTTAACCCACTCAATATCTAACTTAACTAGATCAACCAATACCTTCTAAGAATTGTTTCAGTTTATTTTCTAAAATTTATGCTTTTTGTATCACAAAAAGATGTGCACCATGTTGGGGGAATGGAAGAAGTTGTTTAGTTTTCCACTTGTAAAATACTCCTGTGCTTGATTTACCAACGCTACTTAAGAATTGAATCACATAAAAAAAATAGCCTGGAAAGGGCCTCTGCTTGTCGCCTGTGTCCAACCTTCTGGTCAAAGCAGTGTTGACTTCAAAGTCATAGCAGGATGACCAAGACAGCATCAAAATGCCTATCCAGATAACATAAACATGGTGTTGAACCATCTCTGTGCTCATCTAGAGATCTGAGATAAGTTTATTCTACAAAAAAGCCAATTACCCTGTCTTGTTAACACAAGGAGTTGCAGAGAAATCAAGAGAACATGTCTCTGGAAAATGTGAGCTGTTTTCAGGATTTCTTAAAGCTGAGACAACAGTCAACATCTTTGAAAAGCAGGTCATTGTTTTAGTGGCTCTTCATGGATGAGTATCCTGAAACTGGAGAGCTATTTTTGAGACTGTTATATTGTTCACAAATATTTTTTCATCAGAACAAGAGAGAAATAATAATACAACTGATGCATATTTCAAAGGCCAGTTCCTAGAGACTTCCAAGCATCTGAAAAATTCCAAATAAACTGGTTCATTGATGGGAGAATAAGGACCACCCAAAGAAAGTGCAAACCTAAATCTGAAATATCATCTTTTTCAAATTTTAAGCGTGACCTGTGCAGTTCTCAATCTTCTGTTAACTCTGGGTACTGATTAGGCAAAAGGAAATAACTTTTCTGCCTTTGACCAGGTTGAATAATATCCATAATCACATCAAACACTTTATGTGACATCTATTCAATTTTCAAAAACATTGTGTTCTGGTAAGCCAGAGCAGCTGTTTCTGGGGAAAAAAAACAAAAACAAACACAACCAAAAACAAAACAAACAAACTTTTCTCCAAAGGGATGGTTAAATATTTAAGACTTTAACTTACACAGTCTGAGTGTACAACTCTCTTCTGGAGTAGTTGTCCACTATAGACAACTCAAATATATCAATTAATCTTTCTGTATCTCATTTTCCTTCCTTCAAATAATGCTACTGCTTTTCTCACTCTTATAACTGCTCTCTTGAAATCTTTTCTTCACAAATCTTGGTTAGAAGACTTGTTTTACTGGGAAAGAACACACCTGGGAAGAAATACCTTTGTACGATCAGGCAATCCCCTGAAAACAAGGATTGTTTTGCCTCATCAAATCCTGGCATAGTCCCAGCCTGTGCTTTGAGTCACTTCAAATGGTAAACATAGGTTTGGTAAAGGCACAGCTCTAGGCAGAGGACTGATGACTTAATCTTCTATGCCATTAGAAGTGCCACAAGGTACCTTCTAGTTTTCCACGCAAAGGGAAGGCAAGTGTGGTTTATGGGCTGTCTTCTGGGTGTTCACACTGTTCTGGCCAGCTCTGAAAGAAAACATATGGTTGTCTTAGACACAGTCCTGTATAGAGGATGGGAGTGAAGGTCTGTGTGTACCTACATGAAGCTTTTTGTGATCTGGGTTGAGTGAGTATAACACTTGCAGGGACATAAACCCAAGAGGCCCTGGGATCAGGGCTGGCATACTGAATGACTTCTCGGTGCTATGTAATTTAAGGTAATACCCTTCCAGTCTCATGCAGTTCCTTTGCCATGTCATGAAATTTCTATCCAAATCCATCAGTTGCTCAACCCTTGTCCAGGCTTTCATAAGAGACTTTCCTCTCTGATATAGGTTCCTATATCTAAGGGTCATTTAATTGCAGTCCAGACAGCAGCTCTCAAATGAGAAGAAAATATATACCAGTATATGCATACCAGTCTATGTAGTCCCCATTAAAAGGGGGTGGGAAAGACAGGGAGGGGGAGAGAGAGAGAGAGAAATTGAAAGAGAGAGAGAGGGACAAGGCTTGCTTTCTTTGCAAGTGAGAACATGAACGTGAAAGTTCAATAACCAGAATGCATTTGCTTTGTACGTTTTAAACCTGCTGTAGCTACTGTAATCAGCACATGAAGTTGGGTCTAATTGCTACTTTCCAGCTTGACCTAATTGGTGCTCTGATTTGCAGTCACCTACCTCTATCAGTCCATGTTTCATTACATTTTACCCTTGCTCCTGAAATCCTAAAATTCCCATGGGGAAAAATAGACTACAGCGATCCATAGCTTTTGTATGTGAACTGACAATTCTTTCTCCCCTGTAACTTTCATTCATGTATTTCATGAACAATGAAAATACAATGGGTTGACAGAGAGATTTATTAGTTACCCCCAAATACTCCTTATTTAGGCAGGCATAAGTCCTTTTAATTCCCTGGGAGTTTTACTTAAACTCTGAATGAAAACTACAGTGATATAAAATCAGCTTAGAGATATTTTCATAACCTAATTGGGGTGTTTATATTACAAGACTATGTTATTCTCAGTCTCTGCCCATAATTGCAAAGACAAAGTTCTTCGGTGAAGAATGTGTCAGTAATTTTCATGGAAAATGATTTAAAGGAAAGCTTTTGAAATATGGAATCCTCATAGTTTTAGCTTTAAATAAGCATTTCAGTCATCATAAAAAAACCCCTCTAATGTCTCCTGCAGCTTTGATTTCAAACACGTCACATTCTTCATTAAAGCAATCATTGTTAAAACAGAGGGACATAAAGCAACATAGGATTTATTCCTTCATTAAACTGATGATCCGTATATGAAGCCAATTAACATTATGAGTCTGGTGAACATCAAGTGTAAAGAGGTTACAGAAAATTAAAAGCAGTCACCTTGGTCTTTAGATAAAGAAAGAACACTTTTACATTATAAATTATAAGAGTGTCCAAGCGGGACAAATCGGCAAATTTCGTTAATTGGAAAATACATTTTACTGCACATGAATTAGGGTAAAATAACCTTTTAGCTGCTAGCTTTTTTCTGTAATCAGGTATTGAGAATCATGGGAAAGGAGGTGTTTGGACATGGAAAGGCAAAAGACTCATTTCATCAAACTAAGCCATTCAGACTTCCTTGAGTTCTACGAATGAGCCCCTCAAAGCTCAGTGCTCTGAAGGAAAAGGTCCATTCAGTGATTTTGCTCATCAGTTCAGCCCTAGGTTTTGTCGTTGTGGATGAAAAATAAGAGGTGTGTTTGTGTGTGCAGCACAGGAACAGTTCTGCTGTCAGACAGACACAATCAGCAGAATGTCCATCCAGAATTATATTTAGTTGGGCTTTTTCTTGCAGACCTAGTAACTAATATTGATGTCACTCTAAATATTCATAGTAACAATAACAGTAATAATAACAGTAATAAAAATTAAGTTTATGAGGGAGACTTTAAGGACTTTACATAACAAGGGAATTTTCTTCTGAAATATTGTAGCTCTGTACGTTATTTCATTCTACAGCTTATTTTTAGTGCTTGCCTTTGGCAGCTGGATGAGAGGACCCACCAGAGAAACATGGTCCCAAGCAATTTAGTGGGTATGTTTTCCACTGTGGTCCCAGCTTCGCAGGAAAGCGTCTACCGCACGGAGAGACCCAGAAGCAGCCCTGCCAGCATCCTTCCCCCGGAGCAGGGACTAGCCCCGGTCCGCCCCGGCGGGCGCTCTCCGCGGTGCTGAAGCGCCGCCGCCGCCCCTGGGCTCCGGCCACCCGAGAGCAGCGCCCAGGACTCCCCTGCGCTAACTTTTAATTATGTCAGCCCCACGTTTCGAGCATTAAAATTAAACAGACATCGAGCTGGCGAGGGGTGGGGGATTATATATTGCTTAGTTATCTCCTTGTTTTGCAGCTGCTGCTCCTTGGGAGAAAGTTGAGTCTCGGCCGGCTCCGAGTCCTTCTATTTCTATTTAAAAAGCGGCGACTTGGAGCACTTCCCCGTGCTCCATTCCGCCCTCTCTGCCTCCTGCAATACGCTGAACTTGCAGGCTTCAAACTGCTGGGGAAAGTGAGTCTTGGAGCCAAACCAGCAATGCAGCCCCTGACTAGAGCAAGGCCTGAGAGTGCCATAATGAAGTTATTATTATTTTATTAGGGGTTCTTATGATAAAACACTGTCTCATTCCTCTCTTCCCGATGTCAGACAAAAGTCACTTCTGTCTCCGTGCAAAGGGATCCTACAGTGCTGGCCCTGTGTGCATTTTAAAGCTCAGGATGGAGAGGCTGGCAGGGGAGACCCAGGCAGCACCTCTGGGTTATGTTCTTCTTTTTAAGGTTCCTTGACCTAAAGCTTATGCTGCTATTTTAAGGAGGTCAGTTGGCTTCAGAACACTGGTCTTTGATCTTGCACGGTGCTGTAGAAGCCGTCTCGATTGGTACTATACTTTGCTGCTCAGAGACTTTCCTGGATGGTGAGTCAATATCTGTTGTCAAACAAAGATATTCATAAAAGTGTTTATGTTAATGTGTAGACATGTAAATAAATATGTGTATATATAAATATATAAACACATGAATGCAGCTTTCTAAATCTGTTACTAGTATGATAAAATCGTAAGTCAGCGGACAAGATCAGATCAAATCAATTTGGATCTCAAGTACAATTAATTTTTGCCTTGTTTTGCTAAAATAATGCTTTGCAGGGCTGAAACATAACTTCAACTTGAATATATATTAGGGGAATTTCCACATCTATGCCAAGTGTCAAGGCAGATAGAGCAGGTGATATTTCTAAGGCTTATTTGTGTTTATATAATGAGATCATATGTGCAAAATAACTTTCCAAAGACATCATCTATTCAAAATCTCTATTTCTGCACCTGTATTGTCTGTATCCATCTCCTTTGCTCTGGTATGAACGTGCTATGTCTTTAAACTCCCATCAGATCTAAGAGAGCCTGTGTAGATTTGCTCGCCCTTCCTGCACAGAACATTACAATGTTTATAAAATATTAAATTTGTGTAGTCTGCCGGAGAAGCAATTGTTCCAAAATAAAATCAGCAGTCTAGACGAAACATAGACACCAGAACTTATCAACAGTTGTCTGACTTACATCTTCTGATGCATCTTGAGTGGGTCATAATACCAACTTTATTTTCAGTGGTGCATAAATTAATTACACGCATTTAATAACCAAAATATCATTATATTCCCCCTTTAATATCATAAAGGCTTTACGCCAGGGAAGCACTTAATGTGCAGGGGGCCATAACAGGCTATTATCCTTGTGTAATGCTATTACAGAACCAATTATGCGCCATTATACTTGCTTTTTTTGCAGTTTATGTGATTTGATCCAATCCCGCGTCCCTGACTTGAAAATTTCATCTGGGTACTTTAAAGTCTAATTTTCACCCGGGCTGAGGCAAGGGCCATCTCTCTCCGCTGAGCCTATGTCTCGGATGCATTTTAAAAGTAATTGCGCAGGGTCCCGCCGCATATCATTTGCAGACGGGAAGCGAGCATAAATCCAGAGACCCCTCGCTGCGAACAAAATCAAACTTTGCCGTGGTACGATCGCTTGGAAAGGCGAGGCGTGTGCAGAGCGACCCCCCAAACCCCATCCGGCGGCAATTACCCGGCGCTCCGGCAGCCCGGGGTGCGGGCGGCGCGCAGCGCTCGGCGCGGAGGGGCCCCCCCGGCCCCGCACCCGGGGCACCCGGGGCGGAGGGGGGACACGCCGGGGGCCGCGAGCCCCGGAGCGCCCAGCGCTCGGAAAATAATGGGATTGTGTTGCTGCCGTTCACATTCCTGGCGTTTGCTGAGAAATGACGGTTTTTTCTTTTCATCCTTTCCACCCCCCCCCCTGCTCTGCACACCACGTGGGCCATTTGTAGGGCCCAATAGACCTATCCAAGTTACTCACTGTAGACAGCGCTGGAAATAATCAGATTAAGGCCAATTATGCGTGAGATTATAAAGGCAAGTGCTGAGAGGCAGAGCATGCTGTAGACAGATATAAAGACATCTGGCCACTTCCAGAACTCCACAGAGCCCTTCTGTCTCTGAAGCCAACAACTCACAGCGCCTTATTCTAAAGCAAAATACCCCCAAACCTTACCGGTGATTTTTACGTCTTTTCGGTTTAGGTATGGATTACTATATTCATTTGACTTCTGGATATTTTTTTTATGACTGCATATAAATTTGAATAGTTGTTTGGTGGTTTGGCTTTTTTTTTTTTTTTTTTTTTTCCGAGGACATTGGTTTCCAACCTGAACATGGCTCTCCGTTGCTTTAAAAAGAAGACAGCTTTTAGGTTTTATTGCTGTTTCATTTAGGCAGAATAATTTAGATTTTTTTTTTAAGCGGTTCTACAAACATCTTTTTCTTTATGTAATTATTTGCTCCGGAGAAGAGTATTTGAGATAATTAGATAGATAGGGAGATAGATAGATAGATAAATAGATAGATAGATAGATAGATAGATAGATAGATAGATAGATAGTGAGAGAGATCACTATTGCTGGATAGATAAAAGAAAAAGAGAGAGAGAATCTGCTATTCGGGGGAGAAAACAAACAAAGTTTTACTGATTGTGATTACTGTGTGTCTACCACGGAGTCTTCTATCTTTGGCTTTTTCAGTTCGCTGCAGAGGGTTAGGCATTACTTTCTCTGCTTCCTCTGGGATGGGCTTTAGGGTTGTCAGTGAGTTTCTCCAGGTGTTTTCTTCTGGCTATTCACCTATTCTGTTCTTTCCTTCTCTGTCTGCAGGTCTGCAGGAGACACCTCGGCGGTGCGTGGCGGTGCCCGACTGGGGAGCTGGTGCCGGTCCGTCGGTGCGAGGGGAGGGCGGGAGCCCCGCGCCCCACGGGCTGGCCCCGGGCTCGCAGCTGCGGGCAGCGGGCGCCCACCCAGCCGCAGGGCCATGTTCTACTTCCACTGCCCCCCGCAGCTAGAGGGTGAGTGTTGTCGCACAGAGACGTGTAAGTACCAGAGCTGAACTTCGAGGGGTGTGTGCAGGGGACGGAGGGAGAAACTGTGGTCTGACTTGCTCCACGACGGTCGGGTACAGATACGTGCTGGGATAAGATGTAGATTTATAAAGACCCCTAAATATTATCCTTTTCCTTAAGAAAACACAATCCTATCCCCCTCCCCGCTCCCAGCTTTCCCCTCTTGTCACAGGATGGAAAGAATTACTTTTTTTTTTTTTTTTTTTTATTTTGATGCCTGCTGGAAAGGCCTTGGTTTTACACCCCCACCCCTGTCATTTTGCCACCTGCCTCCCCTCTGTGGATAGTGATCCCGCAGTTGAGCCTCAGGCTACGGCAGAGATGCTTTTCTCCCCTCCCAGCACAGATGTTGGTGTCATGGCTGTAATCGGGACACTTTCAGGACGTGGTCACGCCTCCTCTCTCCAGCCAAAGGGACCGCATAAATCTTTAATGCTATTTTACAAACATTCTGCGGGAGGATGGGGGAAAACGAGGCACGACTGAAGAAAAAAAAGGAAATAAATATTTGGGAGGATGTTTTTCTTTGTGTTATTGGTCAGAGGCTTTTGTCTATTTATTATTATTATTATTATTATTATTTGTTTCCTTTAAAAAAAATATGGCAGCCGTCGGGATTTCCTCTTGTCCCCGGGCCCTCTGCACCCGCTCCCTCCGGCCAGTGTTCGTAGTGCGCGGAGCATCCTCGGAGCCGCGGCCGCGCAGCCCCAGCCCGGAGGGCTGTCCCACCGTGCCCGAGCGCGCCCGCGGCTGCACGGCGGGGAAAGTGACCCGACCCCGGAAAATACCCCTGCCTGCCCACCCCGTTCCTTGCACGGGCATCGCAGGGAGACCAAGGGGATTTCCCTGCGGCAGCCCTGCCAGGAAGAGACGGTCCAACTCTCCCCAAAGTTTTCTCCGGGCGGGACAAGGGAGGTGGACCGGGCAGGATAGTGCGAGGATCTCTCCCGCTCCTGTCACCAAGCGCTGGGGTGGCTTTGTTCGTTACTTTTTGGCAACAGCTTTGGAAGCGTGCTCTTGTTTTTGTTTGTTTGTTTGCTTGCTTGTTTGCTTGTTTGTTTGATGTGTGTTTGTTTCTCCGGTGGCAGCGTGGGGCCGGCGCCAGAGACAGGGAGCTGCCCCCGCAGTCTACAGCCTCTCCCGGCGGCGTTCGGGACCGGCCCTTCATTCTCCCGCCGTGGGCAGCATCGGGGAGGGGGGGAAGGGGCGGACTCTCCTGCTAAAGGGTAAAAAGAATAAATATATAAATAAATAAAAATACACCACTGTCCAAAACCCCCCACCCACCGATCACCAAACCAGAGGTGGCAACAGAAAAGCTCTCTTCGGCCAGCGTTTGGGCAGTCAGGGAGGCCCAGTACCACAGGGAAGAGACCGGACTCTAGGGGTCACCAGGACAGTATTTTATTCTCTGATGAGCCTCTCCCAGGCTAGCAGAGAGTCGTCCGTCTGTGTGAGGAGGGGGCTGGAGGCCGTGTTTATCTTCCAAACTATGCTGCAAGATGAGCGGCGACCTCCAGTCCCCGTGCCCGCGGTGGGGCCGGGCCGGGCCAGAGCACCCCATGGGCAGGTCTGCGAGTGGGGGCACAGGGACATTCAGCAACTCTTCTGAGGGTTTGGGTACTTTTCTTTTCCGTGAGGGTTTTTTTGTTTTGTTTTTGTTTGTGAGTTTGGAGGTGGTGGATTTTTGTTTGTTTGCTGTTTCTGAGTTTGGTTTAAGTTTTGGGTGGTATTTTGGTCTGGTTTGTTTTGTTTGGTTGGTTGTTTTTCTTTATCCTGTTTTGCCAGCGGACAGAAAGGGGGTGACACACTTCATCCCGGGCACGGAGGATGTGTGACTGGGGGAGCCGCGAAGGCCAGGGTCCATTCCACTTGCATCCAGCGGCCCATTTGCCCTCTGCCGACCTCTGCCCAGGGACAAAACCCCAGTGCCCCAGTCGGCCCCTCGAACCCCCGTCGGGGAAGGACAGGGGCTGCCTCCTCCAGCCCCGCTGCAGAGTCCCGGCGGCTCAGCCGTGGCTGAGCTGCCCCCGGTGCTCAGCTGTACGGAGCCCCGTGCCCATGTTCTCCTCCAGGAATGAGGGCGAGCAGATGGGGGTGGCTCGACCGCTGCTCGCAGGATGTGCGTGGGGAACCACAGAGCCCCCGGTGCTGCTCCGTCCAGGCAGGGGCTTTCCCGGGCTCTCCCGGCAGATGGGCAGGGCCTTTACGAGCTGCCGTCCCCAAGCCAATGTCAAAGCTTCATCTTGTCGTCCTTTTAAAACACAAATGGCCCGAAAAAATACTCTTTACCGGGGCGGGGTGAGCTTCGGTCGGAAGAACCCCCCGGTGCCCGCAGGAGCCCCCTGCCCAGCTCCCGCCGTGCTCCCGGGGCCGACCGGGATGCTTGGGCTCCGGCCCCGCGGGGATGGAGCCGCATTCCCCACCCAGCCGATGTGGCCCCGACCCTTTGCCCCCACGGGGCACAGCGGCCCCTAACTCGGCTCTCGGCCCGCAGGCGCGGCCCCCTTCGGAGGCCACTCCGCTGGCGACTTCGACGACGGGTTCCTGCGCAGGAAGCAGCGCCGCAACCGCACCACCTTCACCTTGCAGCAGGTAGGAGCCTGCTTCTCTCTGCCCCTGCCCTGCGCACCCATTGCCCCATGCTTGCCCCATACTTGCTCCCTGCCTCCTCCATACTGCTCCCTTCCTGCTTCCCACCTGCTTCCCACACGCCCCATGCCGTGCCAGTCCTGTGCCCCGCCTGCCCCGCTGCCTCGGGCGGTCCCGCTTTCCTCAGCCATGCCTGGCACACACCCCCTGGGGCGGCCGGACAGATTTCTCACGGATCTCTGCTCTCCCCTCCAACAGCTCGAGGCCCTGGAAGCCGTTTTTGCTCAAACCCACTACCCCGATGTGTTCACTCGGGAAGAGCTGGCTATGAAAATCAACCTCACAGAGGCCAGGGTGCAGGTAAACATCCTGGGGAATTATTTAATTCGGGTATTCAAACTGGCAAACTTTTTTTTTTTTAAATTTTTTTTTTATTTGACATCATGACTGCAGAGTGCACATTTGGCCAAAGAACGCAAATGAAGACGATCTGTCATTTTCATGATGCACTTTAATAACATCAACATAATGTGGAATATTAGATTAGGTTGATTAATCGGTCATTCATAATTAACTAGTGATAATGTTCTACACTAATTTGTCCGCGTCTCCAAGGTACTAAATTACATCAATGCACATCCATTTCCTTGCTTTTGGAGGGGGGGCGTGGTGCGGAGAAAAGAGCTGAGACGTGATTCTCCGAAGCAACTATGACCACTGTCGAGCAGTGGGGTTAGTCAACTGCAGGGAGGCCAGCTGCCAGGAAGAAATCTTATGCACCTCTTCAACTTTTCTCCCTTTGCCTTCTTTCTAAACACTTGATTTAGATAGCTAAAAAACCTGCAGAGCAATTTCCACACCTTTAATATGATCCAGTAAATACCATTGGCCATGATTACTCTTTCCACCACCACTCTTCCACCCCTTCTTTTCTTCCTTCTCCTCACCTTTTCCCTCTTTTTTTTCCCCCTTTTATCCATGCGTTTGTTTTTCCATCTCCAGGGATTAACTTTGTGTGTCTACAAGCTCTGCCAAGAGCAGCAGTCTTGCAGTTGTCAGACATGGATCCCTATAACTCTGCAGGCATTCACTGCAAAGTTGCAAACCATTTTTTGAACACAATTATGCATTAATTTTTGTTTGTGGGGCTTTTCCACATGCTGCTCTTCTATTTTTTATTTATTTATTTATTTAGGCGCTCGGGGTTAAGACTATGCAAAGATCTAATTGTAGGAAATATAATAGCTTGCCTTTTGTTCCCTAGGGTCATGTTAGTATCTCTTAAAACCCAATGGCTGAAGAGAGATAATGGAATTCACCACAGTAAATTGGGGATTGTAAACAAATTATTTCTCCTATAATCAGATTATGTGATCCTGATTATTAAATCTCAACATGAATCATTGGTCATATGCTGGCAAATTAAACTGATTATTATTTGAAAATGAAAATCTCCTTTTGCCACTGCGTTGTAGGTACTGGCTTAAAAAAAATAATAAAAAATGCCATTTTGGCTATTGGTGCCTAAAGACTGAACTGCAAATTGAGATAAATGGGACAATTATTGAGCATTCAGAAGTGGAAGATCATAACTTCTTCCTGAAAGGTGCAAGGGTGAGATAGGGGTGGTGACAATTAGATTGCTGAGGACTGGTGTTTAGCCTTGTTGTTGGCTATTATGCAAACAGACAATAGATGCAAGCATTTGTTTAGCCTGCTTTCATACAGGGACACGGGGAAACACAGAGGATGGGAGATATGTTTACATTTATACCCCTTGCTCATTCAAATATGATTAATGTGCTATAAAGCAGAGTCTTAATCGAAGATGATGTTGTCAAACAATAACTAAATAGGGAAATAAACGACTTCATCATGCTCTTTCCTCAGAAGCAGGCGAACTGTCAGTGCAAAGTCATTAAAATATGATAATGAAAAATAGCTCAATTAAATGTTGTTATAGCTGTGACCTTCATTCAATTAAGACACAAGAAAGTGTCTGCATTTTGCTTTGCATTTAACTGCTCTAAATTTAGAATATAGATAAAATCATTATTCAATGTTTGCTGATACATGCAATTAAAAGGCAGCTAACCAAAATGGAGTTGGAAGCGGAGAATAATAATAACACCAATCTCGCCTATACTTGAATTTGTGTGTTAAAATGTGGGTTTCCTGATCTCAAGAGCAGCTTGGCATTTTCCAGCTCAGATACGATCCTTTCAGAGAATCAGCTCCAAGGTTAATGGAAAAAAAGAAGGTTTTGGACTAAAAATCAGGTGATAAAATCAAGAACATGAATGTTTGTTTCGCATATGGGGAAAAAAATAAGGTTTGGAAACTGGTGTTCTGAGACCGTAGTGTGGCCTGAGGCGGGGGGGCAGTTGTACCACCACAGTATTAAACTGTAGAATGATCTTCCAAAATTAGTATCTATCAACTTCTGAGTCCTTTGAATGCAGACTGGACATAAGAAGAATAACAGCCAGTATCAGTTCTCTCCAGAAAATGGGCTGTATAATATGGCCCAATACACATCTTTTCATTTCTCACCTCTCTGGTTCTAGCAGCAGCTCATTTAAAGACATATATGGTTTCATCAGAGTGCTTAGATATGTATTTAATACCATCCCTGTAAAATGGCTTTCAGTTGTGTTAAAACATAGAAATCAGTGAGAATTAAATGTGTGCATTAAGGCAAGCACATGATTAAATGTTTTGCTAGCTGGCATGGTAACATCAAAACTATTTTTTTTAAGTTTTTGCTTGTAACATGCCTTTGGAATGTCTTTAGACATTTCTGGCTTGTTTTCCAGACCCAGAAACATTACAGATACAAGTATAATCCTAAGACTCAACTAGAATAGCAATGGAGATACAAAATAAGAGGAAGTTTTAGCCAAGCTTTTAAATGACTGATTTCACTAGCGTAACAATTTACAATTTCCTTGCTTCACATTCGGCTAAACACAGTTTTCAGCCAGGATTGCTCTCCCACTCCAGGTGTGGTTCCAAAATCGAAGAGCTAAATGGAGAAAAACAGAGAGGGGTGCTTCTGACCAAGAGGGATCTAAGGAAACCATGACTGAGGTGGCACCTCCTGCAAGGAATTTAAATTCCCCTTCTCCAGCAGATCAAACCAGGAATAAAAAAGAGGGTCTAGAGATCCAGCAGAGGTAAGAGTGTGCTATCAGCTGCCTGTCTGTGGGGCAAGCACGCCTCATATATATGTATGTGCATACAGATTTGCATGCTGCCATACTTTGACCTACATAGAATCATCTCTAGAAAATGAGCTGTTTCTTGTGCAGCTCACTGTTCCCTGTGGGAATGCTGGGAAGCTGGTGGCTGTGGGAGGCTAATGTTATCCAGGCTTGGTCACATCTAGTTGAACACTGAGATACCAACATGTTTGCGTGTATGCAGAAATGGAATCAGCTGGTTCTGGTTTTGCAAGGAAGTTGTTTTCTCTTCTCCATCAGCCTGAGTCGAGCAGTGGGTCCTACAGGACCTTTCTTCCCTTCCTGCCTGCCGGGGACTCTCCTCAACACAGCCACCTACGCACAAGCTTTATCCCATGTCGCCTCTCTAAAAGGTAAATTACTTTGTTTAACTTCAGGGGTAAAGTGGCATAGTCCCACGTGTGGGGAAGCCTTTGGGAAATGGTGGATCTCTCTTTCTGTTTAGATGGCAGTAATTGCACTGACCAATGCTGCACATACAGAATTGAGCCTCCTGTTGTATCTTGTAGCATCATTTGTGGCAAAACTCCTTCATTTTACTCAGTTACTTTTTGTGAGGTCAGGATTTGTCTCAAGGAGTGAGGCAGGTAGGGTTGCTCCTTTAGAGTTTTTGTTGCATATGCTTTTTTTTTTAAGAGTCAAATTTATTCTAATAAATTAGTTATACACGTCCTTTTGCATTATGTATTACCTGGCACCATTACCGATGCCTCATCCGCTCCGCATGCAGTTTCCTTTGCAGCGCATCTCTGCACAATCCAGACCTTTCTCTTCTTGGACAGTAGAACTTGAATAAAGTGTGTTCCTGGGGACAGGGGAGGATACAAAGTAATTCCTCATTACCTGGGACCCAGGCTTCAGGAAGGGTACATCCCATGTCTTTGTACTTTCAGTTTCCAAAAAGCAGCACTATGCATCTTTTAAAAATAAATCACCTGCTGATCCATTAGCTGTTCCTAGCCTAACAATTTCTAAGACTAAGGGTGTAAGCAGGATGAATTCAATTTATAGATTTATAGGATGTAAAGCCTCATAGCAGTGCCAAGCTCAAAGAGGCACATACATTTACTCTGTCCCGATGTGCAATAACTTGCGAGGAAAGTTAAAGACCCTCCACTATGAACAAAAATGTCCTCTAATACCTCTCACTGTATTCTCTGGTGTACCTCATGCTCCTTGTGAGTATTTCCAGTTAAATCAGTATTGCCAAGGTGTATTCCTTAAGCAAATATTTGGAACTGCTGAGTTTTGTGTTAACTCCAGTGTCCTGCCCCCTGTACTTCCTTCCTCCAGTCTTTCAGAAAAACTGAATCCAGACACAACTGTTACTGCTCTTTTGTTAGATGTGGGACCTGAGATTTTGAATCAAGAAAGGACACACAGGTGTGACCTGAACCCTAAAACTTAAAGGCTATAAGTGGGCAGCAGCTGTTGGAGTGCATGAGTCCTCTTGATCTCTGCCCTGTGAAGTGTTGGGGCTGGGAATTTTGGTTTCCTCGATTAGGTAGGAACAGCTTCCCTGGAGTAGATATACATGAAATTCTTCAGGGAAAAAGATTGTTCATTGATAAATGTAGTCCCAGACGGGTTGAAATGTGTGGAAATAGAGTTGTTTTTAGAGAATAATTTCAGATGGAAGTAAGGGATTTTTTTTTTCTTAAAATTTACATTTAAGTGTTTTCAAAATTAAAAGCATCAGTTAGTTGTTTTCACTTGCTTCATGTCTAAATGTAGCAAAATTTTAAGAAAAAATAACCTAAAAAACAAAAGCCAATCAAAATAATAAAAAAAAAAGGAATAAAAAAACAGCATGAAGGGTTGGTATTTTTTGTTCTGTTGTTTTCTTTTTTGGTTTTTGTTTGGTTGGTTGGTTGTTTTTAGTTTTATTTATTTGGAAGACTTCCTGATATTCTTTTCTGTGATATTACAGCTCAGCCACTAAATTGAGAAATTAATAATTTGGTCCTTTTTGCTTTGCTTTGCTTTACAACCTAGGGGCAGAAAAAGTTCTACTCCTGAATCTCTTGTAGATATTTGATAGTCAGTTGCCCAGGCTAAGAGACAGTGTCCTTGAAAAGCTGGTCCCAAAATACAGAGGTTTTTTTTTTGTAATTTTTGTAGGAATGATTGTCAGATGCCTGGTTACTGTCTTGGTGAATGTTGTCAGCTATACATGCAGTTCATTCCTGAAATGGCCTGGTTTATATTTCCTGCCTGCCACTAGAAATCTCCAGATGCATGCAAGGAGACCGTGATAAAGCAGTATATTTTGATTTTAATAGATCCAGTTACAGACTCACACATCTGCATATCCATCTACCAGGAGCTTTGTGGAACTGCCTATACCTGTCAGCAAATTGTTATCCTTGTAAGGAACTTGTAGTCTGAGCTGCTTGTTTAGAGGGGAACTCTTTTTCTTCTGCTGCTAGTTCTGCTGATAGGTCTCAGTAATGTCAAATTTTGGCTTTGAGCTTAAGGAGCAAGAATTTATAGTTCTATGAGAGAACGAAGTTGACTTATACAAGCAGAGAATAATTGTAGCATCTTTCCTGTGGTATTGATATATGGAGTATTGTCTCCTCCTTCCTTGGCTCATCTCCACAGTTTCCTCTTTCCCCCTTATTCCAAGCATAATTCACTTGTGCTGGGGTAGGTGCTGCTTGTAAATTGGGGAACAGGACAATCTCTAGACCTTCTGAGTATCACAGGTCTGATCCGCATTTTGTTTTTCTTTGGTATGGAAACTGCAGATGAATGATGGTTCATCTAAACCAGTATATTTGAGAGCACAACCAAGCTCACATGTCAGTCCGGAGGAGGAGATAATGGTTGTGGGAAGGAAATAAAGAACAGGGAGAGACACAGTGTTCACAAAACTCTAATATGATTATCTTCGACATATGCTCAATTCGGTTTGTTTGACTCTCCCTCCTCATTTCCTTTTGAGCTAGGAGCTGATTTGTGCACTTAGGCTTGCCAAAGGAGTACTAACCCTAAATTTATCTGGGTAATAGTCTATGTCCTTACATGTTGTCTTAATGAAGTGACCTAAACCTCTCCCTTGAGAATCTAGTTGCATTTTGCTGCAGAAATGATTTGACTCTACCACAGTGAATCTGAGGGCATAGGACTTTCTCTAACACAAAATCCCATCAAACTCAGCACAGGCATAGAGTTCTGAGCTCCTTGTTTCTTTGGATTGCTTCAATAAGGGGGAATTCAGCAAGTAATAAGGTTTTCCAAAATTTTGCAAGTTTTATTGAAGAGTGAAGTGATCAAGAGGTCTTCCCAGTATCTGTCTTGTGCCAACTATGCTTTCTTTGTGCTTTTGAAAGCAAAATAGTTGCTCCAGAATCAAAGCACCATGTCACTACCAAAGGATGCATGATCCCACTTTCTTCTATGCCAGTGTCAAATTAAATGCAGCTCCTTTATGTGGATCCTGTAAATGGATATGTATTCCTACCACTGGGAGAATAATCCCAGTCAGTAAAGGGAATCATCTTCTTAAGTAAGGCCATAAGACCTGCCTGCAAACAAATGGGCACTCTGAGCACATCAGATTCTACTGCAAAGTGTAGGTTGTTCTCTTATTCTTTTGAGGATACAAGATGTGCTTTGTTGGACTTGTGAGCCAACACTTCAGTGGTGTCAGTGAGTAATATTTGACTGATGCTTTAAAAGGAGACAATTAAAATCAATACAGTGAATAACAAGTGATGATGGTGATGTAACTAATTAATAATTATTTTATGCTCTCAGAGACCATTTTCATTCTGCCATCTGAGGGTTCTGTCTTTTGTAAAGAAACTAATACCTCTCCTTCCCTCTCTGACTTTGCTTGGCTCCAGACCCAGATTTCCAAAGCTACATAAAGTGCCTAGGGAACAGGGTTCTTGGATCTAATTTATAGTATAAGGATGTAATAGTTGATGATGAAGTTGGTCTAGAAGAGAAAAAAATCTCAAGACAGCCTAGTATGGGGCAAGGACTAAGCCTGCAACTTTCCCTTTGGAAAGATTGTGAAGTGCACTGTAGGCTTGCCCCATGCTTTCAGTGGCTCTGGACCCCACATATGCCACTTCTGGGTAAATGGGGGATATTGTTGGAGCATGAGACTAGGTCTGCTCTGATGAATGAGAAGAAAGCTATTTTCCCTAAGCACCTATGCCCCATGAACTTCGCTGTCTCTGCAATAGAGATTTCACCCCCCACCCCCCCAAAGTGAGGATATTAGCACCACAGGATGTTCTGTGAAGAAAAGAAGCCACCCATACAATAGCAATTGAAACTGTTATTCAGAGCATAGACTGTTCCAGAGAAGAGTACATTATCACTGACCAGTTTTTCTCCATTTCTATCAAATATTCTGTATTCAGTAATATAACATACCTTTTCCTTTTCTTTGGGGAGTCTTCTCCCTCTCAGGAGTTTAGCACATTAGAAGTTGTACTTAATAGCAAGCATCTGTCTACTACTATATCACCTTTCTGTGTACTATTCTTTCAGGAAATACAATTCCTTGTTTGAAAAATTTGTATAAGATCATAATTTCTGGTGTATACAGTGTTTTCTACTTTAGGGTTTTGTAATTCACCACTGGTCATACTCAGGAAGAAGGTTGACATGGATAGATGAAATTTCTGATGTTCATTACTCTCTGGAATTGTCTTGATTTGACAACTATGCTACTTCATTGTGGTGACTTCAACAGTTCCATGATCTTCCAAGATGAAACACTTACTGTAAGCCATGCATCTGCAGTCCATTTAGTAGATTTAATTGCAGACCTCAAAGATGAAGGGAAAATACTTGTTTTATTTATGGGCTGTATAACAATAGAGTCATCAGGAGAAGCTAGTGTTCTGTGCAGAGAGACCTCAAAGTACCTTCTTAATGGATGACAGCATGAATGCAATTCATTAATGTAGAAGATGTTATTAATGGGTGTAAACAAGAATCTCCGCTTTTTAGCCGGATGTGTTCTACCGTTCTGGTGGCTGAGGCCAAGAGTGTGTCTGTTACGTTCCACTGAAATTTCCCCAGACCCCATGATGAGTGAAGTGTATGAGGAGAGAAATAATTACACTTGCCAGGGAATTACTTTCATAATTCACTCACAGCTCTGTGCAAGTTATAGCTTGGTTGGTTTTCACGGCACCTCCACACCACCGGTAGAGAAGCAGGATCACATTATGCACATCAAAATGCATATGCCAGGGCACCATTGATTAGGCTCTTTTATGGTTTGTTGCTGCTGTGGTTGCTGTTCATATTAGGGAGGTTTAATTGCAGTATCCAGGAAAAAAAAAACAAAACACAACTAGAACTGCCCATCCATTACATTTCAATTTCTATCATGGAAAGATGAAGAGAATTTGCATAATTCCATTGGGCAATTCCCATTGCCAAGGCTGTGAAAGAAGTGTTCAAGGACCTAACTCATCCTTGAACTAGTGTTTACTGAATTGAAGCACCGCTGTTTCCTGTAAGACTGGGGAATGGGGATAAAATCTCTTGGGGTCCTTTATTTTCTCTGTCATTCTTGATTATGGACTTACTGACTTTTTTAATGTAATACAGCAAATATATTGAGTGGGTTCTGCTTGACATTTTCCATAGTTTATCTGCCACTCTCACTTTGGAGAATTTAAAACATTTCTGTAGTTTGCTGCAGATGCACATACCTTGAGAAAATTACTTTGATTCCTGTATCACAGGTCCCCAGCTCTAGCACTGTCCTACCTCACAGGTATATTTTGCTTATTTTTATCACACCTACTAGGGAATATGCAAGTACTAGGCACCCTAAGAGCCATGGGTAGGAAATTGATGCTGTCTTGTTTCTTCCTGGACCAATCCTGATTAGGTTAGTGGACTTCAGGCATGCAGGGGTTCCTATTGAAAGGGGAACGGAAAGTAGGGTTTGCCTTTTGGAAACACTATCTATTAAAATCTTTAAAATATTTATGTATCAATATGGACCCTGCTCCCACCCCACTCTTCTCAGCTGAAACTGAACTGTGGAACTGCAGAACTGCACAAAAGGTACCACAACGAAACTTGTATATCAAATATCACTACAATTAAAATGTGATGTTGGCACAGACAAGACAAAACTAATTTGATTTTTCCTGTCAGTCTCTGTAGTAGATCAATTAAACTGCCAAGTAGATCAAATATTTCAGACTGTATTTATTACATTAAGTATTTATGTTCAGGCTGAGCATTTAAAGTATGATCTCATATAGGAACACAAGGAGGTTTAGATCAATTCAGCAGAATTTGCTGTAAGTTAATGGAAATCTAATTGTGTATTTTAATTTTGTGTACAGGAGGCAGTAAGGTCCTGAAAGAAAGCAAACATCACCCTGTCCGTATTGTAGCAACTTGATACAAATCCCATTAAACTAATACCAGATTGTCGTAGATGTTAGTGGAAGCTGAATCAAGATCTAGGGCTTAACCCTCACCCATTTTGATGGGTGCTGGATGCCTGATGTCCTGAAGATTCGAAATAAGTAGGAGCAATTCACTCCTTCCCCACTGTGGACTCAAGGTTACTGTGACAAGATGTTAAAACCCTCTGCTGCCTGCTAGATAAGGACGCTTCTTTCTTGGTCAGCATCACATCCTGTACATTGTGGGCTGACTGACAGGCAGGTGGAGACCTTGGGCTCCTGAGTCTCCCATAGTTTGTCTCGGCTTTTGTGCCAGCAAAGTCCAATAGATTTCACTGGACTTATCACCTGCAGATGCAGGCAATTGTAAGGTAGATTCAACCTTCCTTACAACATACATTAAAAGGAAACAGGGCTAAATCCTACCCTCCTCTATGCTAGCTGGACCCTGGAGCAAATGTTGTCTTTTGTTTTACTTCTTTTTTATGTGTGAGCTGTTCTTTGCAAGTGTTTTAGCCTCGGTGAAAATGAAAGGAATGGTTATGGGTGAACTATTGCTAGAAATAGTTTAGTTTCCACCACAGGTAACTGCACCCTCAGGTTGCAGAGCTACTAGCTAATATCAGGTCTAATTATTAAACAAAGAGCTTAGATTGGTACTGAATACTGATAAATACTTTATCCCTCTAACAATGGAATGAAAATTATTCTTAGGGGATGGAGCTGATTCCTCCATTTTTGGAAACAGGGAGACTCTTTACTGCTTCTCCCCACCTCCAACTAAGCAGACAGTGTCTGTGCCCAGTCCTGTATTCGGTACTGCCGGTAGCCCAGCCCTCCCCTCAGCCTGGGGACTGAACAGCTGTGTTTGAAAGTCTCACTCAGTTTGTGCTAGAAAGCAGTAGTGCAAAGGCAGCTGGTGTACAGGCAGGCCTTCATGCTCCCCCATCTCAGGGCAGAACCTTAAGATAGTGAGGCTTAACAGATAGTAGTGAATAAACAGACTTCTGTGTGGCTTTCCACCCGCTGCAAACTGCAAGGACTCTGAAGGGCCTCTCCTCCCTCTTGTTAAAACAGTGGCTGCCCAGAACCCCTGAAGTGGCTGTGATTCAACAGGGCAAAAAAATACTTTATGGGCATGGTTGGTGGTGGCAAAAATTGTAAGTTGTGTTACCGAGTGAATTTATTCTAAAACCTCCTTCTGACTTGCTTGAAACAGCCACAGAATTCAAGACTGAGCCTCCTAGTGTTAAAAGCAAAAGAAATGAAGGATTTTAGGCAAGTGCTGAAACTTGTTTGTGCAATTTACTTGAATACCTGGACCCACAGAAATGTTGGTCTGATCATATGCTTTATCAGAGAAGCATTACAAGAGAAAAGAGTTCTTTCAATTTATATTAATAACTTGTCCTTTGTAGATTCTGTTTTTTCAAATGCAAAGAGTAATTTTTCCTGAATGTTACTTGCAATTGCAAATCTCTGAAAATTGCTGTGGAGAAGTCTTGCAGACATCCTAAAAACAAGCAACTGACTGCATTCATTCCTTAGCAGATGAGTGCTGACCCGTTGCTACCAAGAACAGAAGTGTAAAAAAAGACTACCTGCTCTCTGCAGGTTATTAGTTCCATCACTTAGTCATGAGCCATTTAACTCAAATATTAACTGCAGAAATTAAAGCAAGTCCTTGGCTTGGAAAGATCAGGGGAAGACAGTGCAGCGTGCCAGGATGTGTGCGGCCTGGCTGTTTCTTGTTGGGACATAGCATATCAGCAAAAAACAGACTTCTGCCAGGGGTGTACAAGAGGATGTAGGGTTTGTGTGGCCTCTGAGACCCCCGGAAAAATGATGTTACCCAACTTTTCTAACCAGAGAGCAAATTAAAGTAGCTCAGCCATCCCACCCTGCCTCCCCTTCCTACTCCTCTGACATATTCTTCTTCATTCAATAGATGCATATAAGCTAGGTAACAAGATGGCTTTTTGAATGGACTGCATTTCCTGCCCAATGGTCAACCTACACTTCCAGGTATGCTTGTTTGGGAACTGTTCCAACCCCCAGCACTATCAAAAACAATCCAGAGGAAGAGTCTGGAATGTTGCAGCTCAGGAAGGTAGCTGGTGGAGAGAGGACTGCCTCTGTTAGGGGGTTTCAGGGGAGCCTTTTAGTTTGAAGGGAGAGGAATACCCACTTCATCCATTTTCCAGTGTTTTATTGACTGCTTGGAACATCCACATGTCTCGGATGAGAGGGTAGAGATGCTCTGACCCATCTCTCCTGATGGGACTCAAGCCATGTTGGCAGCAACAGTGCTTGGTAGCCTTGGCTCACTCCTGGAGGCCATTCTCTTCAAGGTGTCTTCCTTAAGCAGCACAGACATTGGCTGTGTAAGGATAGAACAGACTCTTACAGGTAGTCATGATGCCAGTAGTTGACAGGGGCCTGGCCAAGGAAAAGTCTATTTTGTCTTACAGGGAGATAGGAGAAGGTCGTCATAATAACTGGAATATTTTTACCTTTCTCTCTGCTGTAATCTTTCAGGCAAAGATAAGTGATGGAACCTTTACACTCACCCATCAAATGCTGCTGATCAAGCTCAGTGTGCAGGTGGAGGGCAGGGTACACCTCAGCATAGGCTGATGGCTGCCACAGAGCAGCAGCCTCATATGAGAGGAAGGAGTGAGCTGAGCCTTGCTTGTTGGGGAATCTCATATGTGATCTGAACTTCACTGCTCGCCTTTGTTTTCCTTGCTCATTCTGTTTGTCACCCTGAGTGACTAACAGTGTAAGATCCTTTATATTATCAGTAGAACAGGATACAGGTTTTCTAGCCCTGATACCGAGAACATCTATGTACCCACTAAAGGTCAAGGTACCCACTGAAGGTCAACCCCATCTCTGTCCTCTTCAGACTGACCATGGAGGGAACAGTCAGTCTCCACGACCTTCCCCATGAGTGACGGTGCCTTCTTTCCTTCCTCCCCAGGGAGCCCGCTGTGCTCGTGCTGCGTTCCAGACCCCATGGGCCTCTCCTTCCTGCCCACCTATGGCTGCCAAAGCAACCGCACCGCCAGCGTGGCCGCGCTGCGCATGAAGGCGCGGGAGCACTCGGAGGCTGTGCTCCAGTCTGCCAACCTCTTGCCCACCGCCAGCAGCAGCCCCACTCCTCCTGCCAAACCCTCCTGCCCTGAGGGCAACCAGGACAAGCAGCCCTCTCCAGCCAAGGAACACATGGAAGGGGAGAAGAGCGTATGAGACCGGACTGGTGCTGACCCCTTGGCTTAGGGCAGTGACCCGCTGGTGCTCTGCCGGGGGGTGAACTGCAGTGTGGCCATTCCCAGTATGATGTCACAGGGCCACCAGGGACCTGGCACGTCTAAGTGGCCTCTTTGACTGCCTTTCACACACCCTTGCTTTTCTTGTGTCACTGTACGTTCATTTCCCTGATTTATCAGCACTATCTGTGTTTGGAAACGTTCGTGAAACTGTTTTTATCCCCGCTACCACATCCCAGGGACACCAAAAGGCCTGGGATCCTGGCTTACTCCTGCACATCTCGACTTCCCATTCTGTGTGAGACGGATGGCTGACAGCAGCACATCACTTCCAGATGTGAGTTCTGGGGCAGGAGAGGCATCCAGGCACCAGTTACCCCACCACGCACAACGGGGGTGAAGGAATATCCAGGTATAGCCCAATTTGGCCTACTGTTTTCTGAAGGCATTTGACTTCAACCAAATTTATCCCAGGCAATCCAGGTGTAAGAGGAACAGAAAATGGAACAAAACCCTTAGTAATTTTTTCCTTCTGTCTTCTTTTCTCTGAAAGTGAAACTTCCCATGGAGTAGATTACTGGGAAGTTGCCGAGAGCAGTTTACCTGTGACTAAAATCCTTGCACTAGCCTCTATGTGAACATCAGTCTGTTGCTCTTGCCATTCCCTGGGTTAGATGTAAAGACACATGACTTGAAAATGGCATTCATAGCTTCAAACTGTAATGCTGGTATCTAATAGAGAGTGTGGTTGTCTCTATATCTGCACAAGGCTGGGGGTATTTTAGCATCACTGTCTTAGAAAAAGAGACTGGAAGACAAAAGAATCCTGCATTGTAAAACTGGAAATATATCTTTCCATGTTTTGTGTTTAATAAAGAGGAAATTAGGCTTGGAAGGGTATTCCTTTATGCCATCCAAAATCAGACTATTTCATTTACTGAAAACTTGTAATGAATCTAGGTATGAAAATGTATTAATTATTACAGAGTGGACACAGTGCACGGAGAAATTGATACTTTACCAAATATAGTATTATCTCACACCCAAACCTCCCCAAAGCAAAGAGGACTAAGATCTAAAGAGCAGTCATTTTATTCTGTTGTGCCTCATATTTTTTCCATGGGAAATGCACATGCAGATTTAAACTTAGTAACATGGACTTGCATTTTTCAGGTGCCACTTGCAGGCTCCTTAGGCTTGTCCACAGATGTACCTGGAGAACCTGGTGTAACAAACTGTTCTGAGACTTGACCAAGAAATGTGGAGGCTAGTGGAAGGATTCCTGTCACCTCTGATCCTGCATGTTTTCCCAAGGATCTCCTTTAATGTGCTGAGCGCATGTTTTTACATGGGGTTTTGTTCAGCTGTAGGATCTAAGTTTGGGAATGTGCTTGGAAAGCAATCCTGAGTAATGCTGGCAGCAAAATTTTGTCTCCTCCACATAAGTATCTCAGCCCATGAATTTCAGAGAACCTGGGACTTCTCTGGGGCTCTCAGGACCCTCCCATATGCCCTGGTGCATGCCTTCCTTTCCATGAGGCAGGGTTTGATGTCAGCACCCACTCTAACGGTGGAAGCCCTGGTCTTGGCAGCACCAAGCACTTTCATTGCTCCAGGAGTGAAGGGTACCAGGCACCTCCAGAGTGCAGTTTGTGCCTTCTGGACACAAACCAGCAGAGAGGGCATTGCTGGCTCTGTCCTTTGATCTGAATACAAATAAAAGTCAGACAGGGCCAACATTTGTCACCTGAAGTCATTTTGCTTTACTTCTGCCACACAGTGTGTTTCTTTTGGGGATCCTTAACTGTCCTAATTGCAGGGAGGGGAACATGCAGTAGTCTGACATCTGCCTTTGTGTTCCAGCTTCAGGAGCTGCTCTGCTGAACTGTGGGGGAGGTGTCTTCTCTGGCTGCAAGTTATGGCTTAGTTTAAACAACAGCAACAACCTTTTTCTTCCACCAAAATAAAAGAGATCTCTGTGTGCTTTGTTGTGGGGAGTGGTTGGAGGAGAGAAAATCGCTGTTTTGTCAGTGATCTTCCCAATTGTAATTTTTGTGCCCTCCCCCTCCTAAAAAAAGACTAAAAATATATTCCAGTCCAAAGAGGCAGGCTCAACTTCATTTCAACATAATTACCTTGCATTCAGTTGAACTTCAGCCCTTCTGTACACTAACTCTTCAATCTAATTGTTTGATTAAACTCATATTTCCTCCAGAAAGGTACATAAATAAGTGAATTGTTGAGCAAATTAAGAATACTTAACAGCATTGCATCTGAAAAGTAGTTATGCTGATTAAATTTTCTGTCCTTGAGGATTTTCAGGAAATTACTTTTGATCGTCAATAACACAATTAAGTAAACTACACACACATTAGCATGAATAATTGATAAGAAATTATGTATTACCACGAAGCACTGATTTAATAATTCATGATGCGACACTCTAGTGACTGTGCAAAACTGGATAACATTGACAAGTCTGCCTGATGTTGCTGGAAATGCTGCAAATGCAAACAAGTCCACAGTTCTGTTGTACAATAAAGAAAAGTATCTGATGCATGCTGTAGTTTCTGTTTGTTTAATATTTGAATAAATTTAGAAAGAAGACCCTGAGAAGTTCCTGTACTCTTTTCGTTCAGATCAATGTATCTGTTCAAGCATCTGTTTTCACATTGACTGCTGTCCAGTTCTGCTTAGATCAAAGAGCTGTTGTAGAGTGGGGGAGGCTCTCCCCTGCACAACTGAAACCTGCAGGATGTCTCATAACTAGCAAAATTAGGGAACTCAAACTTTACAGAGCCTCCTGTTAAAGGGGCAAAGCACCATCAGTCCCCCTTAAGACTGAGCACAAAGTCTTTTAGACTCTTTAGTATCTGATGTGTCTGTGATTATAATTATGCAGTAAGATGTTGTAGGTGGTTGCTCCAAGTCAGCCACAAATTAAGCTCTTAGATTTGTGTGTTTTGAGTCTACGCCATGCTGTGTTAAACCCTAGGTCAATTTGCCAACAATTCTTGCAACTTGCCTAGGGGAGGCAGATAGACATTTGTGTTCTCTTTAGCATGTTGGGGAAAGCAGAGCATGGTGAACCACCTTTTCCTCTCAAGTTTTGATCCAAGACCTGTCTGCCTCAGGGCAGTGCAACCCAAGGGAGCTTGCTTGAGGTCACTCAGCAGTAGCACAAGGGCAAGAGTAAAACTCAAGAGATCTGTGTCCCTGTCATGCTTGTTTCTAGCCACCAGACCCTGCTCCCTTCCAGATAGGCTTTCCACTGCAGATCAACCACCTGCCTACTTTCTGTGCTGTCATATATCAGGGCTATGCCACTTAAACCACTCTGTAATGACCATTTCAGTAGCTCTGATTAAGCCTGGCATTTAAAAGTTTATAACTCAGCTATAAAAAGTCACTCAGGCTGAACCCCAGCATGAGAGGCCCAAGCCCAAGGGGATGATTTACATGCGAGCTACTCCAAAATTAACCTGCATGATATTTTTTCAGTTATATGAAGGAAAAATGGAAACTCAAGGAGTGAGGGATGGATGTAAGACAAAGACGTTTTGTTTGACAGCTAACTGCATTGTCACCAGATCCTATGCAGTAATTTTCTCTGAATTTCCATACTAGAATGATCCATGCATAGCATGGTCGCTGTGCAAATGTCAGTTGTTCAGGTTTGGCAAAACATCTCCAATCCGGGGCTCCTTTCTCAAGAAATTACAGACATCCACAACACTCGGATTTCCCCTCATCCCTCACCTTCCCCTCTTGGCCATCTCCCAGCATCCTCATTCACGACTCTGCAGAAAGCCTATGGTCCTGCCTCCAGCTCTGGCGCTGACTTTTGTCCTGTGCTGTCCCCATGCTGCAGTTCCTCCTGATCCAGTGCTGAGCCTGGCAATAGGGAGGCTACAGCAGAGCCATCTAGGAGGGAGTCCATGCTCAGGGCATGCTCAGGGCATGATTGGAGCATGTTGGACCAGGTTTTGTTAATGGGGGTTGATGTACAGTGCCAGACCATGGAACCTCTTTATAAGGTTGCATGCCTTTTTCTCAGCTCTCCATGCTTGTTATCTCTTACATGTCTATTTAAGTCTCCTTATGACTACTTACATTATAGCAGAAAATGTGGAGCTGTGAAATGCACCTTTGCTCAGTTATGCCATAGGCTAATCCTTCTTACACTGCATGCTGGATAGTAATGAGATTGTTGGTCTAATTGGCTCTTTATTAGGAGTATTATTTACAACAATGCTGAAGGCCATGTGCATGCAGATAAAGATCTTGGTTTACCATTAAACTCTTCCCTCTTGCAGTCAGTGCCCTCCCCTCTGATCCCCACAGATTGCTGCCCTTGGGGAGTTTGAGCTGACCTCTCCACCTCCCAGAGGAGTCCCCCATCCCAGGTCATGGCCAGGGATAAAAGCTTGCTGTCTCTGGGAAGTCTGCCCTTCTGCTGCGTGCTCAAGCTTTCTGCTTCCCTGCAGCAGAAAGAAGCCAGCACAGTGTGGGAGGAAGTCATTTGTTGCTGAGTGGACCACGAGGGAAAAAGGGATGGAGATGAAATGCTTGTGGTGTGCTGCTGTGGCACATTCTCCCTCTAAAAGAGCTGCTACTCGATAAAGATCCTGTTGTGCCTGGCTGGCGGTGTGGTGGAAACAGAGTGTGAAGCAGGGGAAGTGAGAAGCCCTGAACTGACACCTGAGCTCTGAGTACATAATTCAGACCTCTCCACTGAAGAGTTTGACACCCCTCTCTGAGATCATAGTGTGGCCTGAGAGGGGGGAGTTGCCTGCCACAATGCCATAAATAAAAGAGCGGTAGAGTACAATAAACAATGCTTTATTCTTTCCAGTTAAAAACTTCCTTTGCGATGTAGTAAAATATTGACTTTAGGTGACCATATTACCACAAAACAAGACCTTTTCCTGATAACAACCAAAGAAGCATTTACATAGATATGGCCTGTGAGAATGTGAATTTTTTTGTCATTTCCTAACACTGAATTTCACTGGTATAGAGCATATAAAGCTTTAGTTGAGAGTGAGGTATTGAAAGTATTTTAATAATCTAACCCCAATGCCTTTGTTTTCTGCCCTAAGCTCTCTGCCACAAGTAGATGTTGGTCTGCTGTTTCAGAAATCTGAGTGTCATATTTTGGAGCTGTGAGAAGTTTCCTGTGCTAAACTCATAATAGTTAAAACTCACCAGGATTTAAAGTATTGGTCTGCATAACTCTTCTAGTATTTAACTTTGATGGCTTCTTCCATAGTCAGTGTTTTTTATTGTAACATCCATAATATGAAAGAGAGAAGGAAAAAAACACCACTGCTTGTGTCATTTTAGCCAAGCAGAGTTCTTACATGCAGAGTGACAAAAGGCAGCTCTTTTATGCAGGCTGAGTTACTTCTAGATCTAACGGCCACCCCAGTCCTGTTCTGATGGCCTGGAAGTTATTGAAGATGTTTCTGGTCTTGGACAGTTCAGCTAAATCATCTTACAGTCTCCTGGAGCACCTGAGACTGTGGCAGCTGTTTGTAAAGAGAAAATACCCACTCCTCTGGGCTGGTCTAATGTCAGGGTGGCTGCTTTCTAAGTCCCAGTACAAACCAGTGTATTGTGGCATTAATGCTGTGTACAGGTGGACACCTGGGAGTATGTCATCCTTCACGACTTACACACCCATCTTCTGCCCCACCAGTGGCCTGAAAACACATGGCTCATCAGCTGCCAAGGTCAATTCTGGTATGCAAGTACCTGTGCTTTCAGAGCAGTGCCTTCAGCCCAGGCTGGGAGACCTCTGATAGTATGGTCAGAAAATGCACCACGAGAGCAGCCTTAAGAATGCAGGCCAGAAAAAGCCAGCCTGAGAACCGGTCCTTGGGACTGGTCAAAGCCGGAAGAAAACTTTTAATTTCTAATTAAATTGTGTTTGCTTTGTCAGCTAAACTGGTTTACCTTTCAGTTCTCCTGTTTCAGAATTCTTTTTTATTAAACTCCAGCACTCAATGTTGGCCCTAGAGACTAACACTTGCTACAGTGGCAAATTTATTAGGACTCCCCTAGGTACAAATAGGCTGAGGTTTTTATTATGTGCACACAGCTTCTTTACACCCGCATTGTACATGAGGCAATGTGTTAAATAAGATCCAAAGCCCATTAAATGAAGAAGCCCATCTCTGCAAAGAAGACTCCCCAGGAACCTAAACTCTGCCTGTTATATCACAGCTGGCTCACCCTTGCTCCGTCGTGCTGGCTGAAGCCATCAGGTTTTGGCAGATGCTTGAGAACCAAGATGCTGATGTGATCACCAGTTCTTGGCACAACACGGGTAGGAGCATCCCTGGGAGTTGTTAGTTTTTATTAGAAATATTTCTGTAGCAGTGCGCAAGAAATTGGCTGCTGGCAAGGAAGGGAGATGTACAGGAGAAAAGTGCTGATCCTATTTCTCCTCTGAACCATTACTTTAGAGCTAAACCCAACTGGGACTGAGCCTGAGCTCCTCCAGGGAGGATTTGACAAACACCATCCAACAGGGGTCAGAAGAAAATCAAAGTCCCTCTCAGAAAGCCAAATACTTGAATACCTCTCCTGTGGCTCTGAACCCGGGAGTAAACCAGACCAGTGTTGCAGCTTGTTGTTCAGACAAATGACACATACAACAAGCAGCCAGGCATTTGTGTGTGTGTGTGTGTGTGTCTGTATGTGTGTGTGTGTGTGTCTCTATGTGTGTGTGTGTGTGTGTGTGTGTGTGTCTGTATGTGTGTGTGTGTGTGTATATGCACACACAAATTGCAGCTTCATCTTTTTTTTTGGTGGGGTTTCCCTCCGCAGGGGAGGAGCAGCATTTAGGTGAGTCAGCTTCATGCACCCCACAGAGCACTTTGTCAGCAAAGCCCAGGACTCACTGCACAGTTTTATCCCTACCTCCACTATGAGGCTGTGGGGTGGAGTCACAACATGGGTCCAAACTGGAAGGAAAGGGAGGAGGAGTGTTTTTTATTCAGTGTTTTTTTCCTAGTGATCTGTTTGCACCATGACAAGCCAACGTGACCCCCACTTTACTCTGTTTTATTCAGTACAGACACACCAAAGGGAGGTATTTTTTGCTAAGGGGTCCCTCTTTTCAGTAACTGAACCAGCCTCCATAGCTTGGGAGATGACTTGTCCCTTCACTGGGACTCCCAGTGACTCTGCTGCTCAATGTCAAGCTGCCTTGTCTGCATCACATCATCACCAGAGATGAGCAGCAGTACAGCTGAAGATCAAAGTGATACTCTTTGTTCCTCACAAAGGGATTACTCGATCTTAGCTGAAATTGAAGTAGCTGGTTGATGGGATTAATTTTTTTTGGGTTAAAATATTGTAGGTCTGCTGCTCTGTAAAAATCTCAAGTGTCTAGAGAGTTGCTGAGGCTGGGAAGCCACCTCTTGTGAAGGAAGGAAACTCTGTGTTTTTATCCAGTTCTGATCAAATCAGACTTCTAAAAATATAATCTGCTGAGTTAAGAGCTATGCCTTTGCACCAGTCTGATGAATCAGATACATACTAAAATTAGTGACGCTGGGACTCTTCTGTTCTGCAATACACTGTTAGCCAGACACTGTGAAAACAGGAGAGGAGTGAATGAATGAGAGTCATCGTTATTAACTAGATTTTAGAATTACATTAATGAGACAGGAAAAGAGGAGCCGAGGTACTGGAGATATCTTGCTCCTGCTGCAACTGCTTGGGCAGGTGATTTAGCTTAGATTTCATAGTCTCTGTCTCTGGGACTTATATGTGCCCAAACAAAATAGCTCCTGCATGTCAGGATGGTCATATTTGGGCCACAAATTAACAAGGCCCATAGGAAAGCAAACTTTAGTACCTGCTGGAAGGGAGAATTGCATTGGCCAGAAATCACTTTGGTAAATGATTACACCTTTGAAGCACATTGCTCTTACTTCATCCTTCCCCCCTGCTCTCTGCCAGTGCTTCTGCCAGCAGAGATGGCAATAAGTGGTGAGGAAAAGAAAAAGTCTTAAAACAGCCCAGCATGGTATGGAAGATGATGTCTGCTGTGTGCTGCATTAATTAACAGCATACACACAGCAATGTGAGCATTAATCTGGGGGAATTAGGAATGAGCGAGGGTTTGGTTTGATTCAGGCTGGATTTAGGATTAGCTGTAATAAAAAGCATGTGTTGGGATCTGGTTTTATCTATGGCCTCTGAGCATCACAGGCTTCCTCCTGCTCAGCCCTATCAGGCAAACATGACTGTGGCTGACAATGATATTCCACCAAATGCCCACAGTATAGACACAGTCACATTTATAAAACCTTAGTTTTACACTGAGTCAGCTTTATTTACAGGGAGGCCTTACTGCCACTGTCATTTGTTCATTTTATTGACAAAGCTGCACGTGCTGAAGGAGCACTTCAAGCAGAGTGTGGATGTACCACTGCCCTTACGTTAGTGCCACTCCCACAGCGTGAGTGTGACTGGAAGCTTTCCAAGGACCAGGCTGTTGTTTGGGTTTCTCAGATGAGAAGTGTAAAAATTGACAAGTGCAAACCATGCAGTTAGTGTCCTGCTGAGCCTGATCAGATAACCTCTCTTAGTATACTCCAGGGATGCAGATATTGCACACCACTAGACATGTCTTAGATGCCCACAAGGATATAAAACTACAGCCAGGTTCCTCTGCCACTTGAAAACACAGTGAGTCATCAGCAGGAACATCCCCCCCCCCCCCGCAGTGTCAATAAGAAGATTGTCAGCACAGAGCTAGTACCATGGCAGCTGTATCCAGAGCCACGGGCAGTCCAGCAAAAGAGGGAGCTCCAGGGTGGCTCATCTGTGACAGCCAGTGCTAGGAGCACTTGTCTGTGACTCAGAAACTGGTTTCTCCTCACACAGCGATTTTGATGATGGTGACATCTCTTCCTCATTCCAAAATGGATTAAAAAAACCCCAACCAACCACCCCCACCATAACAACAACAAAAAACCCCCAAAACAAAACAAAAACCCCAAAGAAAAACAAAACAAAAAACAAACATGGGGAGAACAAAAGTCAAAACAATATTCAGCCCAACAAACTACAAAGTAATAAACAAATATGGACTATTGGAAACACTTTGAGATATTTGAAAACTTTTGCATTAGTTTCAAATTTTTAATATCTGTTTTTAAATTAATGATTTCTTTAAAAAAATGTTTCAGTCCAAAAGAAAAGGTCCAGGACTGTTTACACAGATGTCCATGTAAGCAAATGAGGACTTCTCAATAACTTTTGATCAAATTTCCCAGTTCAGAAGACAACAGTTGGAAAAAACAACACTCCAAATGTACAATTTTTTTTTTACCAGCAATTTCAGTGTTGTCAAAGCAATCTCCTTTTCAGCCAGGAAGTTGTTTTATTGGAAAATTCTTGCTAAGGTGCAGGCATGTGACTTGGCTGTGTCAGTAGGTTTTTGGTCCAGTACTCCAGCTGGTATTTGATCCTGCTTGGTTTATGTTAGGGCTCATCTGGTTGCTAAGGTAAGGAGTTTACTGTGAGCAGGATCAGTGCTAAGGCCAGTTCTGCTGCTGGGTTGAACTCTAGGGGCTGATTCTGTTGCCAGGAGATGTGTTTGCTGTCTCAGGTTGATAGTGCAGGTGTTTCACAAAGTGGGAGTCTTAAGCAAAAGGGCATCTCCATCTCCCTTCACAGTTCTGCCCGGCCCAGTCCACCTGCCTGGCTCAGGACTCACCAACTGCACCGCCTTCAGCAAGAGGAGACTGTGTGTGGGCAACCACTCACTCCTCCAGCAGAAATGCAGGTATGAGGGCACCCTAGGTGCAACCCTAGCCCTGGCAAGAGTATGGAAAGATGCAAACGTTCATCTCCCTGGGGTAGTGGAACATTGGAATCCCAGAGGAAAATGGAGCTCTCCTGGGGCAGACCTGACAAGTAATAGAACATGTGGACTGACAGATGGGAGATGCAAAGAATAGTTCAAGAGCACTTTTTAGACTATGTCCAGACACTTCAGAAGAACATGAATACTGTATCTCATTTTATATAGACTTGTAGACATACTTAGATACACCTCTATATAGGTAAACATCCATATTGATCAACAATAACATTGTCATTATAAAGTGATATGACATTCTCCTTCCATTTTTTTCCTGACTGTTCCTTTTGAAAACTTCAAATAGCACAGCTTTGGCATAGAATAATGCTGGAATGTTTTCACCCACGTTCATGGGATGCAGTCTCAGGGGACTTGTTCAGGCAGTCAGTGCTCACCAGCAGAAACTGATTCTGCCAATAGACTTTGAGCAATCTCAGTGCAATCAAGGAAAGACTCTCTCTTGGGCCATATCCAGTTCTCATCTCCCACAGCTTATCAGTGCTAGGAACAGAAAGAAGGATCAATGTTTATCTCAGAGTCTGTCTGCCATCTGTGGTCTGTCAATATAAGGAAGATCCTGAAGAAGGCCACCTTAGCTCATCTGAAATGCTCCATGTTTTTGGTGACAACACTGACAACTCTGGCATAGCAGTAATTCCACTTTTATGTGCTCTGAATGTTGCCACTTCCTGTGCCAGTTTTAACCAACCAAAGGGACAGTTGTGATGAGACAAAGCTCTGACACCGAATGCCAGTGGGCAGGAGTGTGAACACACTGGGGAGCTCCAGGATAAGGGAGTCCAAGCCAGCACAGGGAAGAGTCAGCCTGTCAGGCAGCTTTGCCTTTGACAAGGCCTGACTTTTCAAAGTGCATTTCCAGCTTTGAACATTTTTTTACTTTTTGCTGGAAATCAACTTCTTTTCATTGCTAGAAGGATTTCAAAGATTGTCCCTGCTTCTCACAGGGTCTTCCCACTCTCCTTCTTTCAAAGTATCCAGGTCTCAATTTGTTCAATGGACTTCGACAGGGGAAAATGCTTATGTTTTAGGACTGAAAGCTGCTTCCTCAAGGCTTGAGTTAAATCTACTTTAATAAAAACACAGAGCTTTAGTCAGTTGGGACATAAATGATTTCTCTTCTGTGCTATTGAAATGCTGCTTTCTAAGTATGTTCAATAACATATTAAAAGAAGTCTCTAATTGGCCATAGAGTACCAAAGACCTGACTATCTAATGTGAAAAAGCAACATCATGAAAACTTTGAGAATATCAAAAGAAGCAAGGGAAGACCACAGGTCATTTTCAGCCATTCCCTATCCATTTAAACCCCATAATTACAATGTTATGTTTAATATCAAGGGACAGTGGTAAATGTGAGATCATCATAAGACCCGAGTAATCATCCTAAAGACAAAAATAAATCAATCATTGACCTCTGCTGTTATAATGAGCATTTTACAAAAAAACAACCCCCCCCCACATTCAAGTTCAATTTATGCAAGTGTTCCACGTTCTTTCTATCTCCTATAAGGCTCTGAAGCAGAGTTTCTTTAATAAAAATGACTGATGTACACCATTTCCTCCAAATTACACATTTATATGCATTCACTAGAGCCCATGTAACTCATCATGTACAATATCACTAGCTTCTGATGCTGCTTTTCAGTGAGGGAGGGGATCAAACTTAAAGTTCTTTATTTACTCAGAAAGGAAACAGAGTGTATCCCCCAAATACACATATGCAAATCTCTCAGTGTATTTCTGGTAAAACCCATAACTAGCCAACTATTCTCCATATGATCTGTTATATTCAAATCACAGTAACACTTTCGCTGTCAGCAAGGACTGCTTGGTTAGTCAGGGACCAAAGTAGAGCAGACCTAAATAAAATTGACAGTCTGGACAAGGACTGAGCCAAAATCACTTTGAGAAGAGTCCCTCCTGTGTTTAATAATGCAACATACAGTAAGAGAAACTGAGGAGAAATGTGAAAAAAAGCAAGTTACACCAAGTTACACTCCTAGTAGCTTCCCCCAGATGGATGGGGCATAGGGAATACAAAAGCCCTGATGTCCTCGGGGTGATGGTAAGAAGGTGATCCTCTTCCAGTGCTTTTCGACTGGGTGCTGGCACCACATTCCCAAGGTCCTCTGGCCAGACCACTGTCCTTGCACAGCAGGGAGGGGTGAGAATGACCACAGGAGTCCTGGACCAATGGTGTTTCTGCCCAGCTTTCTGTTCCCTCTCTTTAAGAACAGGAGGAAGGGGATGGAGCCCTGCATCCTGTCATCTCCTAGATCTTTTAACTGTGTACCACACACGTGCACACACACAATTCCCTCTTGTCAACTTTTTCTGCCAGCATAACTGGAGACAAAATTACAAAGACATATAATTGCAATGAAAAAGCTGGCTAAAAGGCATTCAAGTATTGCAAAACAAGTCCCATTTATTTTGTTTATTAATTAATAAATAATTACCTATTTGCAAATACAGTTGCATTGATGGAACGTGCCAATGACACACATCTTCTTGAACAAATTACTTAGGAAGGCACTGAACACCCAAGGAGGAGTTGACAAAAATCCATGCCTGTAGGCCATTTTAATTAAACCGAATTCTCTAAAACAAAACCAGCATTTTGCACGAGGAAATTCAAGCCCTTGGGACAAAGCCATGGCTGTGGGATTGCAGTCCAAGTCTGACATGTGACAGCTTGACTGGAGGCATTGCAGTTGCCTCAGGAGGAGGAGGTCCAAAAGGAGGAAGTTCTGGCCCTAGAACCAAAGACTAGGTGTAAGTCAGGTTCGACCTCAGCCACATCTGCTAAGGAAGAATCACCACTGTAAACAAGCCTCAGGGCACCAAGAAATGCAACATGCAAAAAGGCCACATGTAGGAGAAGGGAAACAGTGAAAACAATGGCCTCTGTTACCTTCAGCCTACCGTACTTCCACACATGTAAAAAACCTGCTGTGTTCTTTAGTCCTAATTCCCGTCTGCTAGCGAGGCAGAATTTAGCTTAGTTTGTCTCAGCATCTCTTTAACCTATGATTTAATATCACTGTCATGAAACAGTGCTTTCCTACAACTGCTTTCATGACTATTATTGCACGTTTCCCATAGCACCCCTTCCCCAAAGAAAGGGGTCAATTCACAGCTGTCATTTTGCCTGGTGTTGACCTCTTCCAGCCTTGTTTCCCACAGCAGCAATGGAAAATATCCCTCCAACAAACACAAACAAAAAAGGGCAAGGAAAGAAAAATATTTGTTATTTCGAAGGTGTACTTTGTCTTCCTTTTAACACGTAAACATTTTGTGTTTATAACATCCTTCAATCTCTGTGGTAAAGTGCTCTAGGGAAAGCTCTGGATACATGAAAAGAACCACTTTCTCATCTGTTCTGTTTGTTTCATTTCATAGAATCATTAAGGTTGTAAAAGACCTCTAAAATAATTGAGTCCAGCAGTTAACCTAGCACCAAGTGTTCACCACACCTTATGAACACTTCCAAGGATGGTGATTCCACCACTTGCCCGGGCAGCTTATTCCTATGACTGAACACCCTTTCAGTGAAGAAATTTTTCCCAGTAGCTAATCTAAACCTCCCATGGAGCAACTTGAGGTCATTTCCTCAGGTATTGTCACTTATTACCTTGGAGAAGACCCCCCACCTTGCTACAAAAGTTTAGCTACAAATTCTCTATGTTGAAACTCCCTCTGGGACCAGTTCAGAGACACAGTCCACTGTGAACGCAGCTCCCTGAAGCGAGCAGAAAGGATAGACAGAAATGAAGAAGTCCTGCTTGAAACGTATATGTTATTCAAGTTAGGACTCCTTTTTAGGTGCCCATGTTTCAGTTTACCTTCACAGCAGAGTGAAAAGTACACCCTGCTTTCCTCAGATACCTAGAAGTAGTATAATGGAGCATCCCATTCTCCACAAGAAGAGTTTAAGAAGACCCTTCATAAAAGGGTGCAGAAATGCGCATATCTACAAAACAAATGACAGTTAACAAAGTAAAAGGGATTTTTTTTAATACAGTCATACATTTTTGTTATCATATTACCATTTATTTTTTTAATCTGTGCACAGATACTTTGTATCCATAGTCTTCCCTTGGAAAGCAAGTGTTTATTGTGTCCTCTGAGAGCCTACTCCTTGACTTGCGCCTGTTAAGGGCATTTAAATTTGTAATATCACACCAAAAAAAATTGCTTGTACACTCTGCTAGGCTTTCAGATTACATAGGTTTTGTCTAAATGTACCATGGAAACCTAATAGATCTATTTGTCTATATTTTAACATGGATTATATTCTGCTCTATCCTGGATAGATGTTATGCTCTATAGAGTGACAAAGAAGGGCAACATGAATAGCACCATCAGTTTAGCAAAATATTTGTGACAAAAAAAAAGAAAAAATTTCATAATAAGAGCCATTTCCCTTAATTTAACAACTTGAAAATTAGTCTTTGTTCCTGAAACAATATTGATTTTCATTTTTTTAATGTCTTTCAAAAAGATCCCTTTCCCAGGGGAGACTGTATTTTCTGAGTTCCAAGTCAAAGTTGATTTAAAAATTCTAGTGTTTGCAGAACAGCACCATAGGTTAATTCAGGCTGCAAAAGATCTCAGGAGGTCTCTGCATGAACCTCCTGCTCAAGCAGGGTCAGTTTGGAGGCCAGCCCAGGTTGTTCAGGGCTTTATCCAGTCAGATGTTGAAAACTTCCAAGGGTGGAGACTGAACAATAAATGTTTATTCAAATATGGGCATTTGGCTGAATATGCTCAAAACCCAAACCATACCAGTACAAGCTTCTCCATTTCCACCCCACACCCCTGCTGCAACCAAACCTACCAAATCACAAAATGTATAACAGGTGAAATGAACCTCAGAAAATCATTAAAGGCTAAATTCAAGCCCCACTGAAATCAATGAAGCAATGCCCTTAGTATTTGTCTAGCACCTCTAAGGGAAACATTTTAGCAAATGACACTGGTGAAAGGAAGTGTCTGGTGGGATCAGGGCAGGTTGTGAACACATGGTTCTTGTCAGGGATGGAGGAAGGCTGAGAGCTGAATTCAGGTTAAGGAAGGAGTCAAAGCACCGAGTGTTGCTCTGTGTTCTGAGAGCAGCTTCAATCCTGGCAAATTTACTGAAAACCTCTGCCATAAATATTAGCACTGAGAGTGGAGAAGTTCCTGTATTTATTAGCAAAAGGCCTGATTCTTCCCTTTCTTTTCAGGAAGTCAAGAGCTGCTTCACTGAAAGCAATCCTGTAAAAGCAGCCCAAGATGTGAATCAGGCTGAAAGTCACTGGTTTTATTCTTCCTTAAAGCTTCTGCACTTCAGTTTTAACTGGGAAAACAGTATGAAAATGCGACAGAAAAAACCTAAACCAATACTCCAAATACAGATATTTATAAGCAGGCACATTACATTCAATTCTTTCATCTTTTCACCTAGGTTCCCTCATTATCTACGATGATAAAAAAGAGCTTACACAAGGATGAGTGATATTTTGATACAGATCTTTTAAAGAAAACTGATAATTTCAAGAAACATTTTTCTAGAAATTAATACTTTGGATGTTTTGCATCTTTTGTTTGTTTTAAATCACAGAATTCACAAGAACAAAATTAGGTACATTTTTCAGGTTTTAAAAGTTAGTGCCATGTTTCAATGGGAGCCTGAAAACAAAACAAAACACATTTCAATTACAATAAGCAAAGAACTTCTTGTCCTAACAAACAATTAAATACTGTTACGGGATTTCATTCAACCTTGTTACTCACCAAAATATTTCAGGCCAAGTATCAAGATAATTTGAAGTTTTAGGTTGCACTATAAATAAACTCTGACCCTGGGGGAACCTATTTGGATATTATCAGAAATATAAAGAATTCAGCAGTATGTTAGTGGTCACTGCAAAAGTATATGAGAAGTCTAGAGCAGCTGCAAGTGTATTTTGGTTGTTTAAAATGTGAGGGTTTTTGACATGGTTTTTGTATTGTGCATCCAGTATACAATCTTCTTGTCAATAACATTGGGGTAATCAATGTGTGCAAAAAATGAATCTTGCTAATATGGCATATTTGTAGCCACATACTTTCTACTTGTCAATATAGTTCAAAGGCAGTGAGTGAGGAAAGTTCAGTAGATGCAGCATCTGTCCTAGGTATCATAGGATGGATAGGATGGTCTCACAGTTTTATTTTGTCTCATGTGTCATGCAACATATCTGGGTAAAAGGACACTTGCTTTGGCTATCCCAGCCTCCTTAATGGCAAAACAGAAGCAGCAGCAAGCAGTGGCTTCATACTGTCATATGCATTTGTCTAGCTGGCATTGCCCCTTCATCTCACTGATAATTTGGTGCTTCCTAAATTTCACTCTTCTTCAGAGTGCTCATCACCTTGCATCTTTGAACATGGTCAGCTTTCACTTTCCTTCCTACCCAAACCACAATGAGATTCAGACAAAGTGTACAAACATCAAATCTGCATGTGCTTTTGTGTGCATGTGTCTGTCCAAACAGTTCTTAGAAACACTAGCTGGCATATTTTGTTATTCAATTTTCAAGATACTCCTTCAGCAGCAAAATCACCTAAATCAGTGAGGGTCACTATGCCAGTATTTGGGGTTGGGCTCATGTCCTTTCCTAAGTGAACCTGAATTTCTTCAGCATCTTGACTGTAGGAGTAAGAGGCTGGTTCAATATAGGGCTGAGTGTCCACAGATTCAGTGTATCTGTAGTCCTGCTGGACGTCTTCAAGTAGTTCGGCTGGTCCTGGTACAGCAGATATTGACCAGGTAGGTTTAGAGAGCTGAGAAGGTGACTTCAGCACTGCTACTGAGGAAGCTGGTAAAGGCAACACTCTAGGGTAGGAGGCATAGGGAGAATTCTTAATTTCTGAAGAGGTGGACTGGTATAAATTCTGTTCCAAGGAAGGGAGAGAGACTTGAACATATTTGCCAGTTTCTGGGTCATAAAATGTCTTTAAATTAACTTCAGCTGGTAAATCAACCACATAGTATTGACCAGAGTCAGGGTCTTGGAGGAGTTTACGCTGGGTTGAAGAGGGTGAAGGGCCTACTGCTGGTGCAACACTAGGTCTTCCAGTACTAGTTTCTGTGGGAGTAAAACTTGAGTGAAGGTGAGGATGGAAGGGAGAATATCCCAAGGGTGAAGCAGATGCTATTGTCTGTCCAGAATGAGAAGGATTTCTCTCTACAGCATCTGTATGCTCAGTCTGATGTTTTTTCTGCTGCTCTTGCACTTTTTTTCTCCTGCTTGCCAGCTTTTTAGCCCGACGCAGAGCCTTTTCTGTTTTTGGTGGTACAGTGGGTGGCTTGCCTGTTGTTCTCTCACCAAGTCCCTCGGGCTCCAGCCTCACAACTTCCCCTGCAACATCAGAAAGCAGGTTCTTCTGTGCTGAATCAGGTGTCTCTTCTGCAGGCGTATAAGCTTGCCTCTTTAGTGCCATGTTCAGCAAGGCAGGGTTTATAACATCCTCTGTCTCTCTAAGGTCAGAAATAGTTGGTTTATCTGACAATGAACTGGCAGCAAGAGAGGGCATTGTGCTGCCTGACCTGGGACTTGGAACAGCAGAGCATATAAGATTGTCTAACAAAATCGGCGCACCTTCTGTATGTAGGCTGTCCTCTAAAGCATCATGGGATACAGAAGAATATGTGTGGTCCTCTGATATGGAGCCAGTCACAGGGGAAATTGTCTCCCTAGTGATTATTTTTTTTGCACAAGAGCCACCTTTGCGGTTAGATAAATGATTATTCTTAAAGTAGTTCGTTTTAATTTCTGCAGGATAGCTGGGGTTGTTTTGTGCTTGGTCATTTTCCAGACCTATAATTGGCTGTGTTAAGCTGTGTCTCGCCTTTGTATTCTGAGGCTTCTCCTTATTTCTGCAGATACTTTCCTCATTCCTTTTCCCACCTTTAGTTAACAAAACAAAAGTCTTTCTATCTTCTTTCATCAGTTTCCCTAATGAAAACGTCTCCGTACCTTCCAGAAGATGGGGATCCAGTGTTGCTGAAGTAGATTCAGGTTCACTGGCTTCTTTCTCTCTGTCAATTGCTCCATCCTTCACATTCTGCTGACCTCTGTGTCTTGACGCCAACCAGCCTATCTCCTGGGCATGCAACAAGTTTCGGTGCTGATTGTTGTAAACTGCTGGGGGCATATACCTACGTTCCATTTCCTTATAACTGCTGCTAACAGTATCATCCAGGGAAAAGGACCTGAATAGGGGCAGCTTGACAGCCTTTATTACTTGAGGTGATCTGAATGTGTTATCTTTAATCATAAACAGGCTGGGTTTGGTTGAGCTTGAAGATGATGGTGTTTGCGGTTCCTCACACCTGGGGATTGACGTGTCTGTTATACTGTCAGAAGCAGAATTTGTGCAATTGGCCTCTTCCCTTTTCTCTCTCCCTACTTTCTCTTTCATTAAGCTCCTCTGTTCATTCCCAGTAACCTTTTCTTCCCTCTTCTCTGCTGCATTAATATCAGGACTGATACAAGCACAATATTGCAGTTCATCTTCACCAACCTCTTTCCCTCTCTCCATGTCTCTTTTCTTACTATCTGCATCCATTTCACTCTCAGTCCTCTGGCTTTCTTGAAGGCATGCTGTCTGCATCCCGGGCACTTGTAGAAATGGCTCCCCCTGAAGTGGCTGCTCTACTGTGGAGACATAAGATTGCTCCGAAGAACTAGTGCTTCTTTTGCATTGTGCTTCATGGCCAGATACCACAATGTTGGTTTGGGTGTCACTGTAAGGTACATCTTCTACTGGTGAGAGTTGGCTTAGGAGTGTTTTGAAGGCAAAATTTTCATTCTGAATAGCAGCTTGTCTCTCATTTTCCTCACTCTGGGCACTGTGATTTTGCATGGGCTGCCCAGGTGTTTTGTCCTCATTGCTTCTACTGAACGGTCTCTGTGCTGGATACTGCAGATGTTTTCCTAAATCAGGTTCATGTGATTCATGTCTGAATGAGGAGAAGTTTTCATTATCCCTTGTGCTTTTAACCAGTTCTTCATGTTTTGAATCATCTTGCTGCAAACTGTCTCCAGTTTGGTAAAAGGAAAGGTCTGCTGTTGTCTGGGGTGATGTCAAAGTCAGGTAATTGTCTGCAAAGTGTCCAGTTGGGTCAGTTTTATCATCCTGTTCCTGAACACTGCTAGACAGTACAGAAGCTATATCACTCAATTCATCTTTCTCTGTAATATTTTTCTTACTGTTTTCATGCAAAGTCAAGAGTGAGGCATCCATTTTTGTACTCTCCTGTATATTTTCCCTATTTTTATTTTTCTCCTCCAAGGCCCTTAACAGGGGAGAAGGGGTATAGATGCTTTTAACACGTTTACGCACATCCTTCAAGTTGAATAACAGACTTGATGCTGTCAATTTGTAATTATCCCAAGACCTATAATCGCCCAAGCTGCTCTCCTCATGGTCTCTCGATGATGTGCTCTCAGTGGGAGGAGGTGTCAGTGGGATCAGCTCACTTTCAACAGTGTCCACCTCCTGTTTTGGTGGTATGACAGGTGTCAGGAGTTCGGTGATGTTGAAAGAGGGACTGATTGATCTAGGGGAGTTTACCTGTTTAGCCAGAGGAGTCACATCCAGACCAGGTTTGGTACCAGTCGGCTTTTCAGACAAAGAGTATGTCTTGTGTCTGTCTGTGAACTTCTCCTTTGCAGCCTGTCTCCTCTCTGCTGCCCCTTCTGCAACCCTCTGTCTTCTCCAGGGTGGACAGGTATTGCCCAGTTGGGGGGTGGGGGATTCCTCTTCAGTTAAGATGGGCTGGGGTCTTGGTGGAGGTGGGCTGGGTGCCTGGAACGTTAGTGAGGGTGAAACCATCCTATAGGACATAGACTGGGGTGAGACAGAGGCTTGGGACATGGCAGTGGGGGAAAGTCGAGCTGGCACTGGGGGTGGTGGCACGGGAGGGGCGTCAGAGGTAGGGGGTGTTGGAGGATGGCCCTCCTGGGTTGGGGGTGGAAGAGGAAGTGCCTGTGTGGCCGGGGGTGGCCGAGGGGGACCCTGGTGTGCATGGTTCCTAGGGGGAGGTGTGGGAGGAAAAGCAGCAGGAAATTTGTTTTCTGAAGGGAGGGGACCCTGAGGTACATATATAGCTGGGAGAGGGAAAGCAGTTTCTGGTGGAATTGGCTTCATCTGAAAATCTTTCTCTTGCTTCTTAGCAGCAGTGGTTGTGACAGGTGACAATTTATGTTCACCTGTGTGGGATCCTTTAATAAATGGTGCTTCTTCCAGGTATGAAAGACCTTCCTTTTTCATTTTTATATCAACAAATTCCTCCTTTTCAGTCAATTTTTTATGATGAACATTCCATGATTCAAAGGCACTATTCTCACTGTGAAGAAAATTACCTTTTTTTGCTGGTTCATTAACTTTTACGTTTCTGTTTTTTAAGGCCTTTTTAGAAGAACGGGAAAAATTTGACTTGGCTACTTTTGACATCTCAATCAGCACAGGATAATAACCATCAGAGCCACCATAACCCATGTCCACTTTATTAGGTCTTTCCTGTGGCTCATGTTTGCCACTGAGACAGTGACTACCTGGACTAGCTTCAGAAAATTCAGAAAGTTCCTGATGGATGCTTAAAATGTCTGTATCATCCCAGCAAGCAATATCATTTCCATGATTTATTTTATGTTTTTGAAAGCTATTCTTAATGGGCTGCTTATTTGCTGTCAGAGAACTTCCTGACCCTTGGTCTGCAGTCTTATCAAATGTCTTAATCAATGAGGACACTTTTGAAACATGCTTATTGTTTGTTGGACCAGGGACTGGCAAATTCAGTGTTTTCCTTTCCATGGCAAAGGTGTTATTTTTAGCAATCCTCTTCTCCTCCGGAGCACACTTTGGTAACTGTTGGAATGTTGAAGCCCATATTGTATGTTCATTGTTTCTTGCTGTTAGCTTGTCACAGACATTGCTTTTCCTGATGTCATGGTTTAATGTCCCTGAGTGAATTTTAGCAGACAACTGGAGGGCAAAGTCTGGTGAAATGGCAAGTTCTGGTTCATTGTAAGAGTCTTCGAGTTCTGCTACACACAAACTTTTGAAGGCCCGATCTGTGAGGCTGCTCACCTCTCTGTCTGCGTCATCCAGGAGACTCCCAATACTTGAGGAATCACTATGTCCTTCTGTGTGTTTCTTATTTCCCTGCATTGTTCATGAGAGTCATTAATGAATTATCCAGAGGATTAACTTCAGATGTTGAACAGGCAGGTGGCTGTGTGAGGCAGTTCCAGCTCTTTGCAATTCACAAGCACAAAGCCATTCCTCTGGACAGTGGGGCTGCACATTGACTCATCTTACAGAATAGCTGAAGGAAATTTTCTTCTCTGCAAAGCCAAAAATAATAAATTATCATTTTCCTATATTAACACTACCAGATAGAGAACATTTTCCAGATATATCAGTCATTGACTAATTTGCTCCTACATGTTTAGAAACAAGATGCTAGCAACACAATAAACAACATTAAAAATCATTGTTATTTTGGTCAATTCAAACAGCTCATGGTAGATAATTTAATTTCTGGAAAAAGCCATTAAAAAAAAAAAAAGGTTTAACTCATATTTTTTACTTCTGCTCTTAAACAAGGACATGAGACACAAATTTCAAATATTTCTCTTTCCATATCTCCAACCATAAACGATTTCAAGTGCTGCACATGCATTTAGCAAAGAAGGTTAGCCATTTTTGGCCAGGAAGAATTAGTAACGAAAATCACTTAAAAAAAGATGTCACTGGGTACATCATTGCATACTATGTCCAAAATGAAAGAAAAGCTGACAAAACTTAATTGTCACAGCTTTGTCGTGACAATCGCTGTGAACACAACCCTTGTTTGAGAAAGCCAAATGGCCCCACAGGTAAAGAGGGTTTATTGTGCATGTTCCAGGCAAATATTGCTCGTGTACAGTCCTTTAGCCACCCACAGCAGAATACGGTTGGGTTGGGTCGGTGTGCTGAAGCTGAAGTGGCTGCTAACATCAGCTTAGCCAGCAGAAGGCAGGAGTGTCTAGGGGACTCTAGCAGACCCACTGAAGTAGCATAGGGAACATTTGGCTTCAGTTCCAGAATGGTTGAGAGCTAAAGGCAATCCATTCAACACAACTATAAAATATCACAGCCTTCCATTAATCCCTGATTATGAGGCACAGTCAGGGCCCACAGCCTGGGGTTTTTGTCTATCTCCATGTCAGTCTGAGTACAGGATGGGGGAATCTTTGGATGGAACAAGAAATGCAAAATAGACTCTTCAGCTGTACTTGAAATCTATACATTAAAACCCCTTACAATTTTTCTCTGTAAACTCTTCAGATGCTTATTCTCATGTTTAAGGACTTGAGCAGGGTATTGAGTAAACTGCTAGGAGACTCAGTGTAAAAGCATACTCAAGAGCTGTCTAAAACTCTTTCTTTAAGGAAAGTCTGATCTGTATCTCCATTTCCTCAAACAATGGCATTACAAACCTGTGATGGGCTGAAACAACACAGTTCACATCTGTAGCAGCTTCTATGCAAGTGGAAGATATCTCCATCTCAAGTTTGGATCCTCTGTAGAACTGAGCAATGAAATTCAGATCTGGATTTCAGCCTCTCCAGCTGTCCAAATCTATGATTCTACCTTTGCCCATCTCAGTGAGACTCTTGGAAAGGGTCTGTTTTTCCCTATTGGTGCTGGCCAAAATATGAAAAGTCAGAGCTGAGCTTAATCAGCTTATCAGCTGAATTACTTGGGCTCAGTTTTTTTTCAAATGAAAACACTCCTCACCTTCCTTTTCTATTTAAAAAAATCTCAGCCAACCTATTTTTAGACTCCAAGTGTCATAGTGAATCTATATCCTGTTTTTCCAGCCGTGCAATTCCAATGACTTATGCATAACTACAATAGATTTACACCAGAAATAAAATAAGCTTAACAGAGCTTCTCCATCTTACTTTGTACAAAGATTTTTCAAAAGTGAGTTTTACCTCCCCCCCCAATTTTTGTGTATAATGCAGCAAGATAAAAGACAAGACAAATTAAAGACCATCCTGCTCCTGGTTTTGATCCTTAACTATTATAAAAATGGGAAATACAGGTACATACTTGCCACATAATTTGCTTCTTCTCTTTAGAACTCACTCACATACTTGTATTTGGCTTCTTTTCTAACCATCTTTACTGAGAAGGTAGAAATAGTCCAGTGATGTAAATTTGATAGAAGTAGTGTCCCAGGATGTTTCTGAGCTTCAGCATTTTTTTGATCTTAAGTGAACTCTACAATTTGAAAACAAAGACATTTGTTCGAATGATCTGAAGATTGTCTCCTATTTGTTCATTAATTTGTTTGTTCACATTTTGCAACCATTCAAGGAGTGATTTACAGGATTTCTTACAAAAAGACAGGCAGCTATCCATCCCAGAGCAACAACAGTCAAATACCTGGAGGGTTTGATAGCTTGTGGAGTGCAGTCAGGTTACTAGCAAACAACTGTCACAATCTCCAGCACACTCAGGTAGCCCCAGCAGAGACTAACAGCTGGGTGAGCAGTGGTTTCCTGGCATGCTGCCCATTGCAAAGGCTGGGTGACAACTCCTGGCTAAAAAGAAGGGTTGTGCCAGAAGATTTTTTCCCTGCTGCTGTCTACATCCCTGCTGTGCTATCCTTTCAGAGGGACTCAGAGGAAAATATGTGCCTCCACTCCACCTGTACATGACTTTCTACTGTCAATAAATACAGACGTCAATCTGGTGGACTGGGAACTAATGTAGCTGATGTTTGAAAGTCCATGGTTTTCACAGTCGCTGTGCTAAAGGAGGGGAAAGGTGGACAGCTGGGATGGTAAGGGGCAGTAAACAAAACATCTTTTTGCTTCCATGCGTGAATCAGAGTCAGGAAATGCTAAAGGAAATCTCAGCTATGGTGAACATACATTGCTGCCATTCTTTTGCTGTGGAAACTCCCAAGGTTCAGGCTAGTTTGCTTAATCTTTGCAAGAATATATTGATTTCCTACCTGGTCCTGAGGTAATGCAAATAGCACAGTCTTCTCTAAGAAAACTTTTGAGTCAGCTCACGATATTAAAAACCTACTGGCTAAAGTGGCAACAAGGGCCTACCCACTGTGATGGTCTGCTGGACCTTACCTGAGGAATGACAGTTATCAGTGTGTTTAGGGATAAGCTTGTACCAATCAGAGCTTTCTGTGGTCTGCTTAAGAAGTCTGGGTAAAAAAATGTAAAACTAAAGGAAAAAAACTCAAAAAACAATGCTACATCTGACTGCAGACAGATGTAAAAGGGCATCATCTCTTCAGAGATGTGTGCTCAGTTCTTTGCTCAGAGGTTAAATTTCAATTTTACTGCTTCTGTGGTACTCTTAACTGTGCAAAACCAACACAGCTGTGGGAGATGGTGATTATGTTCTGCTCACTCATCAACGAGCCGCTGACTAAATTACAGCAGCACAATGTTTATTGGCATTTAGGTGGTACCTGAACTAGGAGGAAGCTTGCCTTTCAGATCTCCTGGATAGAGGTCTGGAGAAACATACTGTCCCTTGTAAACTGAGAACTTTTGCTGAAAAGTGAGTAGAGTAACTATAAACATTTTCCTAGATGGAAATTGTTTTCCTAGATGGAGTCACTGTTACAAAAACAACTCGGCGCCACTGATCAAGAAAAGAATAGTGACTGTCACTGACTCTGAAACCCTTGTGATGATCCTTGTCTTGCCTGGACACAATACTTGTACTTGGGCAGTGTAATGTTTCAAGCTAGAAAAGCTGTATCTGCACCAAGTGTTCAAGGTGTAGATCATTACTGGGACTGGATGGAAAAAGCAGCACTGTACTGATCTAGCTATCCCTTGTATAGGTATGACAGCAACTTCTGAACTAGGCAGAGAAGCTGTTCATGCCAGGTTTAATAACCTGGTAAAGCCCCATTTCTTTACCTTTCTGGACAAACATGGCAGCCAGCAAGCAAGGTGCAGTGTTTGAGCTCAGGTCAGTTCAGGATTCAGCTAGTTCAAATATTTAAGGATGTCTGAATTTAGTCTATTTTAAAGACAGAGGAAAGCAATACTGGGCATTTGGAACTGCTTGGAAATGCTGAGGAATGTGTGAGGGGTTAACAATAGGCATCATCTGATATGAGCGACTGAAAAAGCTCACAGGAACACACAGATTTCAAGTAGCCTAATCAGAAACCAACCTCCCCTCTCTTTTAAATAGGAGGCTTTTTTCAGTGTCTCTCTTAAGTACATAGCAAGTTGTGATGAGGAGGTTAAATTACAGACTATTCCTGGCCTGGCACAGACTGAATGTCAACCTTTTTTTTCACTAGACAGGAGCTGGGCAAACCAGCAAACTTGGCTGGAGTGTATGACATCACTGCTGCTGCAATATATAAAGGGCCAGTTGGTTCCCCCACCCCCCTGGGGTGGTATTTGGCTGAAGTGTTGTGCCATGAGACACTACAGCGGCATTTTGGCAGCACCCTTGGGAGTTGCATAGCAGTTTAAAGTCAGTAGCACTGCACTACCCATGAGAATGGGAAGAGAAGGGAAAGGGAGGAAAGATTTTTTTTGATCTTTGTGAGCTGATTTTTTTTTTATGTGGTTCTCTCTATATAGCATCCATCCACACTTCCAGCCCGAAACTTAGAGCCCTATGGTGACTGCTGGCTGTGGTTTATTCAGTAGTGTGCTCTACTTCCACACATGCTGCTGCTTTGGGTTTCCAGGGGCTCATCATGACAATGAATAGTTAGTGCTTCTTACCATGGGAAATAGGAGAATCCCTAATGAATTGGTGACTTTTTTGCATAGGTGCACATTTGCTCATGGCACACACAGGAGTTCATAATCAGATGACAGGGCTGGATGGAAACAGGCCTGGTCAGCAGGCTGAGACAAGGCTCCCAGTCGATGGCAGCTCCTCCTTAGCCTGAGTGGGGCTGGCTCAGTGAGCTCTCTTGGATATTGCCAAAAAATCCTGCATGGCTGCAGTGATCAGCACATGAATGGCTATGGAGGATGCTGCTGTTGGTCAATGATCACAGCACTGATGTCTTCATTGTGCAGATAAGAAGGAAAACAGATAAGAAGGTGTCAGGGAATTAAGTGTCAGGTGTCAGGATGTGAGTCACTACCAGAGACAAGGAGCCAGAAGGATGTCCAGGAGAACTAACGAAAAACCCTTGTGGTCTGGTGTAGAATACTTGAACATCCCTTGTGTGAGGCTGCTTGGACTGCCAGGGTGTGTGAGCTGGTCATATTGGGCTGTATTGGAGAAAAATGCTCTCTGATCTGCCCTGATGCCTGGGCTGCTCCAGGCACATGACTTCTCTGAGCAACCCTTGGGGTATATGGACCTGAGGGAGGATCACAACACCCTCAATGAGGAGGGGAGGGGGAGCTGCCTACCAAGAGAGTCAGTGGTGCTCAAGCCACATTTCCCTGAACTATCAAGAAAGGCAACATCTGGATTGCCATGGCCATAAAATTAAAGCTATTAGCACAAGCCTCCATTTCCCTCATCCAAGATCACTTGCACCTATGCTTTGCAGTCATAAGGGGGAGCCAAAGTGAATTCTCCTGCTATTGACCTCAGCTATTCCAGCATCAGATTTTTGATCATTGCACTGGAAAGCAAGATGAAGGAACCATTTGTCTTCATCAAACCAGTATGGTAGACTGGGTCCATTCCTCTTGAGGATTTGGTCTCGCAATTGTGTCTCGAACAGCTTGTTCTGGGCCCGAGAAGAGGAGAGACTGTTCTTGACTTTGGGCCAGCTTCTGTTCTCAGTTACAGTGGTATAAATCTAGAGTCATTTTACTGACGTCAGCAGAATAACAGAACAGAATTGGTGACTCTGAATACATCTACTTCCTAAGCCAACACTGATGCACTATCCAGAAGCTGCATATGCAACTGTAACCACAGGAAAGTGAAATTCAACAGCTGTGAAGAGCCAAACCTCACCCCCATGAGGAATTCAGACCAACATGCAAAGGAAAGGGATGTGGAACCAATACCACGTTGCTGGGCCACCAAATTGTGTCCTCTAGATAATTCTGATTTTCTAACCTGTATCGCTCATTGCTGACAATAGCAGTGCATTTGAGATAAAGTAATTTTCCTCTTTTCTGCAATATTTACTGGAATACCTAGACCTAAGAGTGGTGTGGTCCCAAACATGGTATGGTCCCAGACATGCAATAGTCCCAGACTGGACAAACAGAGCTGGCTGCCAATCTGTATTGCCATCCTGTGGACAATATCATCCTTTGGAAATGTGTTTGTGTATGTGTTAGGGGATGTTGTTCTCATTTAGATAGTTTCTGAAATTTTACATGGAATAAAGATTCTGAAGAGAAATTAAATTATAAATTTCAAAATTTCATTTAAAATTAAAAAAAATCTTTTCATTTTAGATTATTTCACTATTTTTACACTATGGACCATGAGAAATAACATGTAAATATACTATAATAGTTAAAATACTATGTTATTACTGTCCTTAAATCAGAGAGGGTGTATGCTACTTAACTTTAACTGAAACTTTTCATTTTATTTTCTATGTCAAACAATACTCTGATGATAATGCAACAGCGTGATCTTGTTTTGAAATTTCCCTAAGTAAATATTTCAAATTATAAACCCCATAAATTTCCAATTATCTCTCTAGGGGAAATGTCATTAAAATGAATATGATTGTGATTTTATTTGTTTAATCAAACCACTTTTTTTTTTTCTGAAGAAAAGAGCTGAAGTCTTTTTCTTCCAGTGAGCTCTACTGAAGCTACAGTATCTGTTGCCATGGGAGTTGGAACCAGGGACTCATCAGTTCAAGGAAGGTCAGTGCAACCTGGTGGAAGTATGAACGCAAGGAGGGAGTGTACCTAGCTAACGACCATGTGTTATGTGTCCTGCTCTGTGTCCTTTCCCCAAAGGATGTGAATGTCTTCCAGCCCCAGCTGAAACGCTTACCTCTTCAGCTCAGACCACAAAGCTTCAAGCACTGGGAGATGAAGACCTCACGTGAAGAAAAATGGGAGGAATAGAGATTGCTTGCGACAGCTATGGAGAATCATGGCAAGTGTCTCTACCTTTCCCTTTCTGGTTCAATGGCAAGGACCCAACAGTTATTTCCAGCCGGTCTCCGGACTGCCTTTCCCAATGTCCTCCAAATGCCCCATCCTGCCAACAGGCCTGTTAAGTCTGGAAGAAGGAGATGTCTCTCAGAAAGAGTTGTACCTGGACTGAGGCTTTCTTGCAACTCCTGTTCACCCCTTCCATCACATGAGCCCTATTCACTGCCTTTGAAGAGCCAGTAAGATGCAGACGTGACAGGGGAAGCCAAAGGCACAGAGCACATGACTAACACAGGCAAAGGGCAGGTGCAGCACTTGACAAACAGCACAAGTCCATGAGAAACACAAGGCAAAGGGACAGTGCTCCTCCCATGACCCAAAGTCAGCACAGACAAGTGACATTTAAGCAACTGAACCCAAACAGTGCACTTCTTGGCATTAAATGTCTGCCTGGAAAAGGCCACTGTCTGTAACTAGGTCAGTCACTATACACCAAGATATTTATACAGCAACCCAGCAATATGGTACATGAACACCTCGTGGCTATTTATCTTTATAAACTCTCCTACTGCAAGGAGGATTTCTGTCTCATTTACAGATCAGCAGCTAAGGCCCAGCTTCAACTGACTGATTTGCTCAAGACCAAACAGGGCATCTGTGGCAGGGCATGGAATCAAACCTAAGATTTCTGAATCGCACAAGAAGAGCTTAACTTTTGTCAGTTAAGGCAAAAATATTTCTTCCCACTGCCTTTCATAAGTGATAGTACTTTAGTCTCTGCAAAAAAAACCCCACCTTCAACTGAGTATAGTGCTGTAGCTTGACATTATATTGTATAGTGAAATATGTCCAGATTTGCAGGTGACTAACTGCAAAGATATCTGCTTTGCCTCAGGTGCTTGATACCTATATCTTGTTGAGATCATTAAAACTCAAACCTTCCTCACTAGTTCATGGTGACAACTGACTTTGCAATGGTACAGCCCCCTCGCTGAGCACTGGCAGGATTTTGGCTGATCAGACAAGTATTCATCTCCTTCCATTCAGTCTCAAGAAAGGCTTAGATGATGAAATCTGAGTTTTCGCTTCCTGAATGGGAGAGAGACTTTCCCACAGGAGAGGGAAAGTTGTAGAGTACCACAGGATTGTAATGGCTTGAGACGGGAGATGACAGAGGGGGAAGGGAAATAAAATACATGGACAAGAAAACAAATGTAATGGTTTGGGTGCCTTGTAATCAGGAGCACGCCACACAGTCCCAGCCCCTGTCATGGGAAAATTGTAATGATACCAGCAAGTATGTAAGACACAAGAGGGAAGCAGGTGCATTCTCCTCTGTGACCTACCCAAGCAAATTTGCAGCTAGCAACCAGCCATGCCTCACTTTTCTTTCCAGACTTGGGAATCTGAAACCATCCCCCACTTACACTGCCCTCTCCTCGTCCGCCCCAACACACCAATACCATCTGCACTGTCAAGTTTACACTCAAGCTTACATTTAAGCTTCTTGACAAGGAGAGTCTGACCCACACCCACTCATATAGGATACACTCTCAGGAAATAACAGACTTGCAGAAAACAAGTATTACTTTTTTACCGGTAGTCTCGCTCCTTTCCTTTATAACTTCTGGATACTTTTAAGGTTTGGACAAAGATTTGGTAGATCTGTTTTCTATAAAGAAAAAAATTCAAGCCACTTCTACATGCTAGGTTCATAATTGTTCCAAGTTCTAAGTAGTCTTCTCACCCACTGAATTCCACAGAATTTAGGGACAGGCAATATCCTGAAATACCTGTATTATGTTACCAAAGACAAATAGGTATGTGTACCAGAAGTAAGGGAGAAGGTGGAGGCTTTGGTTTTCAAAATTTTCTGGCTCAGGCTGCAGGAATAGAGCTATTTCTTGCTTACATCTTGCTACAGCTTTCAAATGCAGTCCAAAGAACTCTGTTCTTGGGAGTGTGGGTGGAAGGGTAATACACACATACATGCCAGAGCATATGACTCAAGCACATAACCATCCTTTCACATAACATTTCTCCTCTGATGACAAAGCGCTTCCCATTTGTGATTATAGCAGAGCCATTCAAGTTGAAGGACAAAAGTTGTGGTTTGCCTTTTGCTTGCTGTATGGAAGATGGCCATGAGACAGCTACACACCTATGGGAGGACTCTGAGAGGGACAGCAGGGGAGAGCCCACTCACCCTTGCCCCCAGGTATCTCTGGAGGCCATACTACTTCCCTCTTCTTGTGGAGCAAAGCCAGGACAAAAATCTCATCCTGAGCAAGATGGAAGCTCCTTCCAGTTCCCTCTTCACTGTGCACAGGAGTTATTTTGATTTTGCCCTGAGTAATGCAGACTCCCTCTTCCTATTCAGAGATTGATTAATTGTTATGATTAAATAGTGTGTCCCCAAGGCAATTCCTCATTCTTTCACAGTTAATGAGCATGCTATGGTGTTTCTTGCAATGATTCTGTAAAGGATATATGCAAAAGACTGAAAGGAAAACATCAGGAGTTTTAATCAGAATCCACACTTTTTCCCAAAGAGATACGCTGATGACTTTGGCTGAGTCATTCCCTCAGCAACTTCAATGATGCTGTCATCACAGTGCTTCTCCAGACCACCCAGACCCTCTGAAGAAGCTTACAGGCAGACAATAGCATCAGCATCAGGCTATCACCAGCTACTTCTTCCCCAGCCCTTCTCCTCAGTTCTCCCACATAACCAAAGTGGCAATTCTAGCTACTCGTCCATGGCTTCGTTCAGTTCACAAGCATGGGCAAAGAATAATTTCTCAGTTTCGGAGAAACAGACTGAGTCCTAATGCCACTACCTCAAAGTAGATCAGTCAAAACAAAGAGTCTCAGTGAACAACAACATCATGATAAGTAATGCTGCCCCACTGCCTCAGCACAAACCCTGGATGCAGCTTGCAGGGGTCAGTTCCCTCTGAGTATGTTTTTTCTTCTGCGCCAGCATCCAGTTTCTGCACAACAGAGCCCTGTGCTTTGAAAACATGCAAAGGATGGGAAGAGGGACACATACGAACTAAGTATCAACAGAACACAGAACAAAAGCCATCAGAAGCATGCGAAATTGTACATGGGTCTATAATGAAGCTGACAGGCAGGCCAAGCTGGCCTTAAGGTATGAGAGCTTATGTCTGATCCAAGTAAAGATGATATGGGCCCATCTGAGACTGTGGACCTGCAGAAGCTGCAAACTGCTGGACACTACTCTTTGCTGACTTTGCATGTTAAGATGTAGCCAAATATTTACCACATACATGTCTTTTAGAGATTCTTCAAAAAATTGCAGAGATTTTCATATCTATCTTTTCCAAGTGGAAAGTATGAATTAGGTAGCCTTTGTGTACCTGACTGTTGTAGTCCTATGATAGTCCCCAAAACACCCTTTGGCATATAAGTGGCATATAAGCGTATAAGTAACAGGGAAAGCATCCCTGAAATTAATGGGATGTAGCTATGTGAGAGGCTGAAAATAAAGATGCATCCCTATTTGACCTGCTTGGCTCATAAAAAGATTGGTCTGACTGTTACCAGATGATTTAGATTAATCATTACTAGCTACTGCCTTCTTGTATATTGTTATTTGCAAGCACAGGAGATGGATGATAAAGAAACTTAGGACTGTAATTAAATATCTGCTTTTTATTCCTGTCCAAAGAGGATCATTTGGAAGGGAAACCCAAGGGAGAGGAAACCTTACTTCTGTGTAAGGGTTGTCCTCTTATGGCTTCAGTGCTCCTCAGTTTCTCCGAGGCTGGTAAAGGACAGGGGTCTTGGTGGCAGTCTCTCCCACCACACACACTTGAGAGCCATAAAAACCTGGCAAGCACCAAGACAGTCACAAAACAGCAAGCTTGACATGCACACACAAATATACATACATACATACATATATACATATATATATATATATACACACACACACAACTTTAGATATATATGTGTAAGCAATCACTGACCCGTCCAAAAACATATGCAGGCTTGATTGAAGAGGATCAACCTTTTCTCAAGGGTAAAGTTTCCCTACCAGTGCACACATGCAGCTCCCACTTTGGTCGTTTTCCCCACACACCTGTCAGCTGGCTCACAGACACATGATCCCAAAATGTGACACTACCTCAAGCAATGCACACTACCTCTAAAAGCAATGAACTCACCCATTTGCTTATAGTAGACAAAGCTCTGTGTGACCTGGCACCCTGGCTGCAGGCAAGTCAGCACAGTGAAGCCTGCAGCTAAAAACCATTTGCAGATTTTGCCTCTGCCAGCAACTTTCCCTGTCTGTAAACTCAGCTGGACTAAAGAACAGAAAGACTGATATGGATGAGTGGTATTTTCTCCCAACATGGTTCACAGGGTTAGTTGGCTTTTTCCCTGGTCTTGGAGGGATATGGACATTTTGCACAGGTCTAGTAATGCAAGTACAAGCAAGACAAGCATTTCAGAGAAGCAGGTAGGAATAAGGGGCTACAGAGCAAAATTTCTGTGTGCTTTTGGTTTGCAGTGCTGGGGTGCAATTACACCTGCATATCTCCACCCAACTGTGGTTTCGAGTTCACCAGAGAGGCCCTGTTACAACTGTTTTGGTAACTAAGTCGATAATATGTATATAAATACCTTTCTAGTGACAAGTGTGGAAGGATGGAGAAACGTAGTTGGTTTGGGGCTCCAATGTACTGGGAATCTTTTACTTGTTAGGATTTGTCACAGACCTCATCCTTCAAGCATTTAACTGAGGGCATTTGCTTTTCACACAGACAGTTCCTCGAAGAAGTGAAGGTAGAGAGCCATAGCCTTTGATCCTGTCCAGAAAGCTTATTTGTCCTTATCTCTTCTCACTTTTCCTTCTCCCCAGCCTCTGTCCCAGCAATGTCAGAGGACCACTGAGGAGCCCTATAGCTGGTGCTGTACGAAGTCAGTGTGAACCAATCACTTTGGTCTTTTGCTGCAAAACTTTTCCTTACTCAGATTTAATTACATTGCCTGTTCACAGGCCATTTAAAAAAGCATAACCAGTTTGTCTTCTCGAGCTCAATTTTAATTATTTCTGTTTTTATTTTGCTTCTCAGTTCTGCCGCTAGGCTAATAAAATCCAGTTCCTTGGGATAGCAGATTAAGTTCTGCAACAACTGGAGGCAGAAAAGCTTATGCCATTTAAGAAATTTTCCAGCGATTAAAATTGGATACAAGTCATAGTCACAGTCATTTATAGTGGCCTCTTAGCACTGACTAAGTATTTGAATTATTTTACTTTTTCAGATTCTGTAGTATACTAACTGTTTTCTATAAAATATTTAAATTATTTTATTCCTATTTATTCCAAAAAAAGAAAACAAAAATGCCTCAGACCCCTATACAAATCACAAAAGTTTTTAAAAGTAGTTTATCTGTAGGCAGTAATCATCTGGAAAATACAATCAATGTATTTGCTTAAAGTTACTTACAGAACAATGCACCAGACAATTAAATGGAGCTTCATAGCAATTTAGTGGTCTTTTAAGAAGATCATGCCCCTTTATAAAATAATTATATGTCATAAACAGTAATCACTGCATACAAATCTTTCCACACACAAACTTTCAGAGACAATTCTGCATTTCTCAGAGCAGAAAAAAGCCGGACAAAACAAAAGGACTTTCCAACTCTAATCACTAAAGAAAATATTTAAATGCTGCTTGATTTCTCTTACCTGATCAATCACACAAGTGATCCTTGAGTGCACATGCATTCACATGCTCAGAAACCACAATTCCTTAACAATTTCCTTGTTTTAAAAACATCCATATGCTTCTCTCTTACCTTCTGTGCTCCAGCTTCCTGATAGGGATAGCACAGGGTTGCACTTTCTTCCCTTAAGTCAAAGCCCCAGCAAGTTTTACAGCAACCTGCTTACTATTAGCACTTCCCATTATTTATGTGTGTCAGACTCTTCTTCTGAACATGGTTATCTTAATAAAAATGATGACTGAAAAATAAATAAAACAGCAAAAGTGGAGGAGCTAACCCTTGAGCCCTCGCAGACCTGCCCAGCCAGGTGAAGTGAAATGAGCAAGGAATCCGAAGTTAGTAAAATGTATTTAAATAGTTATCAGGCAAGGGGAAACCAAACGGAGATCATGGTGGGGAAGAGGCAAACATACGTATTGGAATAACCATGCGGTGTCAAGTAACAGACAGATGAAACAAACAGTCATCAGCTATTTTTACACTCAGATTCGCCACTGGTAATGCTTCAGAGATAACTAATACAGAAAGCAGTGCTGTGCAATTGGTTCACTACTGCCAATGAATCAAACCTCAGAGCACTGCATTTTTGTGCCTACAGGTGTGAGTCAAAGTGTTTATTAAGGTCACCACTAAAAATACTGTGTAAGTCTGCACACAAGCAACACATTACTGTCTTATGGGTGTTTTTTCATAAATAGCTCATTTCATCATCAAGGCTGGACAAATGTAGCCAGTGTTCTTGGAGTAAGGACCCCATTCCACAGTCCTTCCAAAGCAAACAAGATCAGTCATCCTCCTGGGAGATACATACTGGCATTGGGTTTCATTTGGCACACTGCAATAGGATGTTGAATAATTGGGGAAATATGCCATGAAGTCAACAAGCTAAGTTTTTGTACTGCAGATCTAAACAATGGATTGCACCCTGGGCCACACTGGTGCATACAGCTCCTTACTGAAGGAGCCTGCAGCAATATAAGAAGCAAGATCTCCTGTGATTACAGCCCAACTCCTGCTTCCATGATAGAGCAGGACTCCACATGAGCCTAGTGTCATTTGCATTTTAAAAAGGGCTGCTAATTACATTGCTACAGCATGAACAAGGTAACAACCACACAGTAGCTGCTGCCTGAGAATCTCCAAGCACCAGGACGCTTGTGATGAACTAATTGTCCCTGAGATCCAAGAGCAGCCCAGGCCTATCCCTCCTTGGAGGGACAATGACCTGCCTTCTCCAAAGCAATCTTCAGTTTTGAATTCCCCACCTGAGAGAAGTGTATTGTTCACTTCAGCTACCAGCAGGAAGATTTTACGAAGACCATTCTCCTAAACTCCTGGTCTGGGCTTTTGGTGCTCAAGTGTTTCTTCTAACACAGTCCAAGCTGAATGCTGGTCTTGCCAAACATCAGGGAACTTCTGCTAACTTCTGGCCTGGAACTACACAGTTCCAACAGTTTCCCATGTCCTCCACCTGTAAGAGTACTTATGCACAAAGGTCTGGTGTACCATGAATCACGGCACCTATGAACTCAGACGTTGGAGAGAACAGGTGCATACTGAAAAAAAACAAGTTTGGGATTAAAACAGACAGTGGAAAAGTAGTTTTCAGGCCCCCACTGCCACTGATGTAGTCAAAACTGTCTGTATATGTGCCTGTCTCTCCCACACATTTCTGAAGAGGAGTGGAATGTATTTCTGGAATACTTCTGCTAAAAATAAACCCATCCTTGCTGTCTACGAAGTGAGGCAGGTATAGCCCTGCTTTCTATAAGCTCGTGAACTTGTGAACTGATTAGAGGCTGAATCACAACTAGAAAGACCCCTATGGAAATTGTAACTGCTAGTGCAGGAAGGGTGTTTGATTGTTTGGTAAATCTAAAACAGGCCTCTCACATGAAAGCAGCTGGGGTTAACACCATTCATCATGATGAATGTGCTTCGCAGACTGCAGCTTTGAAAGGACTCAAATCTTGGGATAGCCTTACTCAAATATGGTGATAATAAAGATATATACTTGCAAATTCAGTGCTCAGATGAGACTCTGGGATCAGATGGCCTGTCATTAAAATAAAACCACTTCTGGGGAAAATTACTGAATAATGCACAACAAACATGACCCAGCGGAACTTAGATGTTGTTATCCTGCTCCCAGAAAATTTACAAAGCAAAAATTCCTGCTGCTTCCATTCAGTGAGTGTAGAGCAACAACAGATCACACTGAACTTTCGTAGACAGCAATTTAGACTGAAATTTTAAATCTATATGAAAAGAGTATGCAAATTCCACAAATACGTCAATGGAAAATGTATGTATGTATAATGAATGTATCTTTCACACATACACACACACTTGAAACTTTGTATGCTTGGCAATGCTGAGAATACAGACATGTAAGCCTTATGCAAGAGGAGTAGCTTTCAGCTTTTTCTGACTTGTCTCCCATCCCTGAACACTTTCTCCAGGGAAATAAATGGAGCTCTGCCCTACTGAAAGAGACAGTTTTTTTTCCTTTGTTACCTTAGCTGCAAATCCCAGAGTAGCAGTATGCAGACCCCGAGGGGTCAATGCACGAATCACATGTGAAAAGTTGCTGGTATATGGAAAGCAAAAAGTGGAACTGATTATAAACAGAAATGAAAACATCACCCTGGATTAGGAAAATGCAAACATCAAACTGTTTTGGTTGTAGAAAGTAAATGTTTATAATTCTCATGGCAATAACAAGCAAGGGGTCTATTTAGAAACCCATGAGAGCAATAGGACTATATTGAGTTCTCAGTTGTTTACTTACAGCACTTTTTGTCCAGCCGAGGAATGCAGGTTCAATTCTTACCTGGCAGCTACAGATTAAATGTTCTGTTGATTATTATCACAGTGAGTGGAATAACTTGATCTCTGGGCACTGGACAGATGAGTGTAGAACATTGGCTGGACAGAGCAGCCTCAGGATCATATCAGCCAAACAAAGGCAGTGCAGCAAGGAAGTATTGCTTATAGGCATTTTCTCTCACAAAGGGGAACAAGATCAAGGCTGCATTTTCTGCTCAGCACCTCCTGTCAGCCAACACATGCTGTTTTGCACCTGATATTAGAGGAAATGACAGGTAGATCTCTGCCATATTTCTCCTCTCTCTCTGTGTCCTCTTCTGGGCCCAGCCCCTTACACATCCTGGTTTGAACCAACTTCTGTCCTGACAAACCCAGCTGAGATGTAGGTGAAGAAAGAAAGGTCCCCAGTACCTCAGAACCATTGGCAGTCCTACAGCCTCTTCCCTTGGGGCCATTTCTCCACCTTACTGGAAGGGCTACTTATCCACCCCTTGTGCAGAATATGTGCAACGAGACCAGGGCAGGACTCATCCACAGCCTCTCTCCAGGGCTAATCCTTAGGGTTCACACTTTGTCAGTAGCTGGAGTTTGTCAGTCCCAGCTCCAGGGACTCCTAGAGCTCTGACAAGGAGAGAAGTTTTTTAAACTCCTTAGAGTTTTTTCTATTTGTCCTAACTGAAGCTTTGAATGAGGCCCAGCAAAGTAAAAAGTCTCTGTAAAAGGAAGCTCTGGAATAAATTTCAGAATAGTTCAAGAAAAAGAAATATTTCCTTAATTTAATCTTTCATAATAATTTTATAATATGGTGCTTAATATAATACAATATCAAAATTATTTTCATCCTGCCCTCAGAAAGAGTAAAAGATATTATTTCTTAAAAAGAATTGCTATGTTTCTTCTCTGAAATCAGATTTCTTATGAAACCAACCAACTTTGCTACATTTCAGCTTTGTTTGCATTATGATCACTGGCAGACATTGGTTCCACCAACTTTTTGTCCATTTGTGAATAAGACATTAAAATCAATTTTAAAAGAATTTCTAATCTCCTGATCTCCTCTCCCTGCTGCTGTGCCATCAATAGCACCCAGACTCAGCTGACTCAGAAATGACTTGTCTGGATTCCAGCTCTGAACACTCATCCTGAAACTGTGGGAGGTGCCTGGCCATTGCACCAGAACAGATATAGATTAGAAGGACCCTAAAAACACAGCCTCAGTGACAGTTTTGGCAAGGATGTCAGTCACAAACTCATCCTACTTATTTCCCCCATAATTAAACTGACTCTTCAGTCAGGAGCAGTTATGCTTTTGCCAGTAACACAGCTATCCCACATACTGTGATCACATTTGCAGAACCCCAAAAATATGCTTTTGTATAATTGCTTCACTATTAAACACTCTACAAAGAGTGGAAGACAGATGTGGCAGAAAAGAAACTTACTACGGGAGATGCAAAACACCAGAAGAGGACTAAATTATTCTACAAGTAAGCGATTAATCCTGCAAAGCAATGTTCTACCTGAGCCCATTTTTCAAAGAGATTGCACTAAGATAGCCAAAAACATGTTAGGTACCTCTGCCATCTGAGACCTGATTTACCTTGGAAATCTTTCCCTTCTCATCAGGAATTGTCAGCAGAAACTGACAGCACTTTGCCATTTGTAGAAAAGGTTCAGCCTGTCCCAGGACACTCAGTGAACCACTCTTTCAACTAAAGGTTAAGAAATGAGCCCACTTGTGACATATCAGATGAGGTAAAAAAACCTGTAAGTAGTCTGAGTGATCTAAAAATTAGTTCCCATTATTATGTTGAAGCCAGCAGCATTTGGAGAGATTAGGACAGATGCATTAGGTAATTTATAAACATAGCTGTAATCCATCTAGTTTAAGGAGAGGTTGGAAGAACGTGGAGTTACTGGCCTAGCGTAAATATTTCCAATTTACGAATCACAAAGCAAAAACTGGAGACCACAGGCTAATTAAAATAGCTGGAAAACCACGATGGGAAGCATAAGGTGCTATTTTTAGGGGGATCGTATGAGAGCACAGGCAGCCAGAAGTCTAGTCAATCCAGAGGTGTCACATGGCTGTTCTCAGAGTCCTTTGCGCTCTATCACTGCACTACAGACAAGGTGAACCAGACAGTATGATTTTTGTTCCTGCCCCCCACATCCCCATCCAGATTTCATACAGTATTTTACATTTCACACAACACACTGGATGATTTTCCATGGAAGTTTCCACAGAACCACTGTCCCTATCATGTGCCAGGTTCCTTCACAAATGAGAGATGGGGTTTGAGCAGTCTGTGCAGGACTGACTCCCTCCAGATGCTGGAAAAAGCCAGTGTTTTACAAGAGGAAGTTGTGGTACGCTGCATTACAGGAGGAAGTTGTGTTATGCTGCAGTACAGCTGGTACTGCAGAGGTAGCTGCGGTTCAAACGTGTGCTTATCTCTGGGTGAGGAGAGGTAAAGAGAGAAATAAAACACTAAAACTTGTTATAAGCCAATGGGTTTGCCTGAATTACATGAGTTTTCATTTTGTGGTTTGTAGAATACACTTGCTGCGGGCCAAGAAGAGGAAGGAGTGAAGCACAGCAGAAGAAAATATGATAATTTTATTCCTCGGCAGTCGATGAAGTTTCAAAACATACCTGCATTATCTCAAAAACTCAGAGTCCTGCAAATGTGTTCAGAAGATACTGGGGTGCAAAATGTTTTCCTGCATGGTTTTGTACTGGAGCACCAGTGGGCAGTGAGGGGAGGCCAGCTTGGTTTCAGAGGAAGATTTCAGCCCAGATGTGAATCAGACAGGGAAGAAATTTAAATTTGCATTTCCTCCTTCTCAAACCAACTTTATTTCTAGCTCAGAAGCCTTCTCCGGAAAGGACTGCTGGAAACCATGAAGGTTTTGAAAAATATTTCAGTTTTGCGTGTCTTGGCAGAAAAACAGCTACCATGAGTATTCAAGCCACAGCAAACACAATTGCCTAACCTGCTTCTAGTCCACCAGCAGATCAGAGCACACCCATTAACTGCAAGAAGCAACGTAGTTATTTGCCTTTTTTGCATTCCAGTAATCCAAGTAATTATAATACAGTCTTTCTAAAGAGATATGACTTTGTCATATTTAAGAAAAGTAAGCAATCTAAAACTGGCATTCAGTAAACCAGAAAGCACTAGAGAGGGAACTAGAGTTTATGCCCAGCCTTTCAGAAAAAGCCAATGTGTAATTGTTCAAGGTTTTGCTGAGTGTCAGGAATGGAAGATTAACAAGCAGTGAGATTATCAGTGTTAGCAGGAGGAATTCGCGCAGACACGGGAAGGCCAAGAGCAGCTAAAAACCTGGTCTGAAAGATAGTAAATGTGCTTCTCTGCAGAACAGTGCTAAATAATGACTGTGAAGAAAGGAGCCAAATGAGGAACAGAAAGCAACTGCTGCAGAAAAGTGAGGAAACAGAAACAGGGCAATCAGAGACAGAACTCGGTTGTGCTGCTTCGCTGCAGGAATCAGTCCCAGCTCCCCCACACGCAGCACACCTGGGCTGGCTGACACACACGGACCTGGGCAAAACGTCCTTGGCAAAATCTGGCTGGGGAATTGGTGGACTGGGCAACTAGGGATGGATTTTCATACTTTCCCTGTAGCTGCACTTAGAAAGTAGGGTCAGTGAGATATGTGAGGTAGATAGGAAGACAGCATCAGAGAGCCCCCTAGGAATCCCGTAGGCCTAAAAACTATGTCACATCCCTTTAATGAGGATTAACCAGATGAGTCCCAAGTAATCAGAGATTACTCTTAGCAGTAAAGTGATTCCTGTGACTGAAGGTCACGGTACCAAATGTACTAAAGTGGCTGGTATCAATAAACTGACAAATGCAAACAAAGGAATTCTTTAATCTCATTCCATTAAGGAAAAGGCATGTGGTTTGAATTATGATCATTTAAATCACTGCCTTCAGGCACTTTTTGAAGGTTTGTAGTCTGTTAAACTCATTAGAAAATTCATGCTGTCAAATATTTGAAGAAAAATATAATGGGAATAAAGAGATAACTATTGTCTTTTCAAAAAAGCCACAACCGACTTCCTTTAAACTTTACAAAGTCATTTTAGGGAAAAAAAACAAACACAAACCAATAATAAAATTATTACTGATGAAAATTCTAATGTTCCAAACATGTACATGATTAATTATCTTCCTCCAGAGATTAGGGACTCTTCTCTTAGGAATAAAACTAAACAAATTTGCAAAATCAAGACTTTAAGCAGATCCATAATGGCAGTCATACAGATATCCTGCTTGATTTCAGAAGTGTTTACACACAATACAGAGCACAGGGTGAAGCATTTAAGCACTGTAAGCTCAAAGTGCATTTCATTGCAATCTTTTAGTCAGTGTCAGAAAGTATTGCTATTTCCAAACACAGCAGTAATTCCCACTTCCAAAGTGTATCTGAAATCCATTAAGAAAATGACTGTGTATGCAGGCAGGCCCGAACTAAGAGGCAAGGTTTGATGTACAGACTGGCAACACTTTCAACAGCATCCATGTCATTTGGGATCACAAGTCCCACTGATTTAAATATTTCAACTCTGTTGAAGGACAGTAGCCTCGCAGATATTTCAAAGTGGCACATGAAAGCTGGATATTTTGGAAATCGAAGCAGCCTGGTTGATGCAGCTGTGCTAGCTCCAGTCAACAGAAACCCTTCCACAGACACGACTGGGAGCTGGAACATTCTCTGCTTGCTTATTGTTTCAAAGACAGAATTTGTGATGTCCTCACAGGAGGGATGCTAATGAGACCTTGGAACAGGTGGTGTAAATAGAAATGCATAAAATTCAAACATTTAAACAAGAATATTTTTGCACTGTTCAGCATTAGATATGTTAATGAATGGTTGATTCCAGTATCCTATTCACATTTTCCTTTGTACCTTTCCCAGCTTTACCATTTATTTTAGCATTAATGTAAAAAATCATAGTCAGCAAATTTCATAGTTCCTTCAAAAATCATTTGTAGACTCATTGCTTCCACAAAGTACTTCAGATATAATCACACAGTCCTTATATTTACTATTTGAGTTACATTAGTTCATGAAGCCCATGAGATGTTACTAACAGTCATTCAGTATATTAGGGGTTTCCACTGTGTCCAGTACTAAAGTGAGCAAATACCTACTCTTGCAGTTAGAGATGATGATTTGTAAATCCAGGTCCATGTACACATGGTCCTTTTGCTTAAGACAAAAAAACCCAACCACTGCCCATTTGAATAAAATCACCCTGCAAAACACATAGAGATTCATCTCAAATACTTCTATCGGAATTCTTTCCAGATCTCACCTTTAAACACCTACAACACGCTTTGTAGACATGTTGTTAGCTTTAGAGCAACTGAACTATATGCTCAAGTTACACTGGGAACCTACAGAAAAGCTAACTTTCTCCTCTTCTGGCATTATGGACTATTCATCAGCTTATGCTGAGTCCTAGATGGGAAAACCTCCAAGGCAGGATTTTTAGTAGCACATTCTGCCTTCTGCAAATTACTATGGTATGATCATAATGCCTTTGTGCTTTCATCTAACTGTTGGTAGTATTTTAAAAGTGCCTATTGCTCTTTAGTCTAGAGCTGCATAAACAACAACAATAATAATTAATAACTTTTGCAATTATCTCCTGCCAAATGAAATCTCATTTTCAGCTTCAAGTGGATACATTCATATGTCTTAAGTTGTTGTCTAGGGTTTCTATGCACTAACTGTTGGTATGTTCCATCCCAAAGGTGGCTCTTTGGGAAACTTTGATGCTCTATAAATAGAAGATATTTATTACTACTGGGGGGGCACAGGAATGCAACAATTCACCCTCAAAGGACAGAGACACTTAAGAATGCTTGCTTCAGTATTGGATGCATGAATAGTTCATAATCAGTGATGTGAGAGAGAGAAATGCTCTAGTACAAAATATTCTGTATGAGCAAGAAAGTGAGATCCAGTGGACAAAATCCATCACACCCAGTGCTGGCCTTTCACAAGTTTAAACTGGCCATCTCAGCTCCCTTTCTCATTCATGGAGGTTAGCAGACAACTCTGGGAGCTCTGAAATGCCCTTCTTCCTGCAAGGAAGAGTCACAGTCTCAGGACACAGTCCTTCTGGCAGACAAGAGAGGAAGTCTTCCTGAGCAGCTTAGCCTGGGCACCGAGAGCTGAGACAGCTGAAGAGAGGTGGCAGGACTCTGGTCTCAGAAAGGGGACAGAAACCCAGCAATGGCAGAGATCATAAGAGCAAGGAAACACAAATACAATGCACAAAACAGGAAATTTAAAGGGAGTAGAGATACTGAGAAAGTACTAAAAAGTCAAGAAAAGAATAAAGGGAAAACTAGGAGCAGCACGACAACCAAAGTAATAATTTTTCTTCTAAAATTTGCAGGTCTGTTCCTGTATTCTCCTTGTTAATTTTTCAGCAGGAAATATGAACAGATTAGGATTTCATAGGATCAGATCAAAGGCAGTTAAACATATCAAGCATTCTCCTCTAAGTCACTTCATTCCAACCTTCCAAAGCAAGCCACGCTGAGCTGTCACCCAGCAGGAGAAGCCCTGTGCAGAGCGTTGTCCAGTGCTGGGTACACACTACAACCTGACATGCCTTGACCTAAGATTTCAGACCTCAGTGTCATTCCTGACTGCTGCAACACAGCAGAATTTCAGAGCTAGGCTGGAAAGAGGGAGAGAGAAGGTGGACTCTTAAACCTCTGGCAAATGCAAGCAAGACAGGGTGCCATACCTCACCAGCAACAAGCTCATATAAGCAAAAGGTGTTATATTTCATTTCAAAATCAGTGAGGAAACAGCGTTTCACCCGGAAAGTTGAACTAAAGAGATACATACCCAGTTGTCTCCATAGGGAAAATCTGCCCGAACCGATGCCCTCCTTCCCCTGCCGTGGGCAGGAGACTGTGAGACGGCCGGGTCAGAGTGTCTGGAGGGAGCAGAGGGTGCTGAGTGGTGCTGGCAACGATGCCCCAGGGCTGACACCGAACCCCCCTCCGCTTGCCCCAGGGCCTGCCAGAGCTGCGGGTGCTGCAGCACGTCCTCACAGCTCCCCCTAACACCATCAGGTGCCTAAAGGGCCTTTCAGGCAGAGCCCATGCTGCTGACAGGAGTGACAAGCAAACACTGCCTTCACCTAAAAAGACAGGTGCTGTTTTCCAACTAAATGAGCACTGAAGTCTGTTTCCTTTCACTGGTCATTTTACAGCCCGGGAAAAAGTGCATGTCCTCAGCTCTTGGTGTGCTGAGCACAAGGATTGGGGGACAGAGGAGAGGGTGGCCATGGCTTGGCCCCACTACAGCAGCTCTCTGCCTGGAAGCAGCAAGGGGAATGAGTAGTTACAGTTCAACTCTTTCACCAAGTGAAAAATTCACCTCTACCTCATTCTTCTCCAGGAGTCCGACAAAGGGCTAAGGTGATGTAACCTGCTGGCCAAAGACAACACCAACCAAACTCTCTCTTGCTTGGGTCAGGGAGTTCAGGTATGAAGTGAAAGGTCACACAACAGCACTGGAGCTGATGGTCTGACCAGGAAGGCCCAAAAAGAGGATGGAAAAGCAGTAGCCATGAGAAGTGGACATTAGCCATTTGTCTTCCGAGAAATGCTGCTAGTTAGAAGATCTTTGATTAATGCTACTAAAGACATGAATCCCTGCCCACCCAGAGCCAGATAACTGTTGCCTAGTAAAAATGCCAGGATGGAAACTATTTATGCAGCCTCTATCAAAGAGTCAAATTTTTTTGAGCCCTCTGTAGGGACTGCACTGTCCACACAATGGGACAGACCACCAAATCCAGGTTGATGCAGGTACCATGATTCAGCCCAGCCTTCCTCAAATGCTGTCTGGCATTTGTTAGGATGTGCCTCAGCAGGTCAGACAAAGAAAAAGATTTAAGGAGGTCCTTTGTGCACCAATTTCACTTGTCTTTTTTCCAGGTAATCAGTGTAAACTCTAACCCTCTCCCACACAAACCCTATTTTTCAGTGTCTTGCAAGAGCATAAAAAAAATAAAAGAGTCAGAGACTCTGGCCAGGATTATCTTTCTACTGGTTTTCACTTTATGGCCTGTAGTTCCTAGATTGTGGAAAAGGTAAAAAAACCCACCAAACCAAACCCTATCACTCTGTCTCCTAGTCTCAAAAATCCTTTTTATTTAATCTCTTCTCATGGAAGAAAATATTCTGTGTTTCTCCACACTTCTATTCTCTGTATCTTCTTTAATCTACTCTTATGACTGTTTTGAGGTGACAGTAATTACCATAGGCATTATTCAGAATGGATTTATGTGGGGACACAATACTATTCTTGGTCCCTTTCCCAGTCTTCTATTTGCCTTTCTAACCACTGAGCATGAAGCAGAGATTTTGGAGGCATGAGTGTAGCCTACTAGCACGGAGACACACATACCAAAGCCAACACAGCAATATGCTTGAGAAAAGCATTTTGGAAAACCCTGCTCCTTTTAGCTCTCTGCCAAGACAGCCTCTCCAGGCTGCCCCACGAGTGCCTGCTACATCCACAGCAGAGCTGAGGCTTCAGTAACTCCGGATGCTGCATGTAGAATATACCACTCAGTTTAGCTTCTCCTTAACTACTCCCATTCCTCATGCTTTATATTAATCCTAGCAACTACCCCTAACAAAAACCTGTTCTACCCCAATTTTTGCCATTCATTGCCAAAGCCTCACAGATAGGGAGTGCTGAACTTGTGCCCATTACTTACACTGTGCAGTCTGTGTAAATTGTACCATTAACGCAGATGAGTCCTACAAGAGCCTATGCACAGGGATAAAGGAAGGAGTCAGATAAAAGACATTTGCAAGTACCTATAATCTCGGCTGGCACTGGTAATTTCAGGGCTTTATGCAATAATCAGTACAAGGTGCATTCTGTCAATGGTACAAATGAAAATGATTGGGCATTTCTAGGTCCACATCTTAGTTCTGGAAGTGTTTGTAGAGTTACAAGGATCTGGTTTAGATTGCACTGAACTGAGTTCAGTCCCACCAGATGCCTTTCTGTTGGCTGCTATGGGTTTTGAGTGCCTCCTTACCAAGTGATTTTTGCCAGTGTGTGCTGCACTGGGAGGTGTGAAGGAGGGACCTCAGCCTGGCACTTATCACGCTCACTCTGGCATTGGAAGGTATACCAGCACACCAGTGCTGGCAGAGCCATTCAGGGGGAATCACGTGTGTCCCAGGGGTTGCAGCAGCTCAGGTGGTGGTGTTTCCAGGTGTCTGCACCACACTCTGCACCAGAGACACACAACACTGACAGCTGGGGTCCCTCGGGGTCATGACACCTAAGCATGCACACGTATCATGGCAAGACACCTGGGAAAACCTTCTCCTAGAAGTTCTTGCATATCTGTCATGTTGCTAATCATTTTATCCCAAGCATGAGCTCTTTGCCTTGAAGTCAGAAATGCCTTCCACTGTGGAGTTAATTCACAATCTTAACAACACTAGAAGGCAGGTTTTTGTGGTCAAATATATTACCACATTAATAACTTCAGAATATTGCATGAAGCACAAAAAGAAAAGAAGTGAATAAATTAACAGAAGAAGGCGGCATGGCACACTAGAGAATTAAAGTGCCATTTTATTACACACACCTCAGAGTTAAAGTTTTAATTTTCTTTTAAAAGATCACAATATATCATTTTCATCCTCCACATTCAAAAACACTTAGAGAGGATGATTTGTTCTTTTGTTGTAATCTACAAGACAAACAAAGTTGTATCAAGTGATGCTGACCAAATCCCTGCAATTTCCCAGTGATAATAGAATTGTTATTATTTTTTGTATTCATTATTGCTCTAATAAGGAACTTTTCTCCAAGGATCCTGATGTACTTTAAATACAAACGAATGAGTCTTCCCTAATCCCTTGTGAACTGTTCTGCAGTCTTGTTTTACAAACAGATTAAAAATGAGGACACTGAGGCAGAGAGGGGTTATTTACACAGGAACTGACTTTGAAACAGTTCCTAGTTAGTGGTTTGGCTCAGGTCAAAGCTCTAGCTCTAAGTCAGAGGTAGCTCCAGGAGTTATTCCCAGACCCCTGCTTGGTACATGCCTCCTTGTCCAGATGTATGCCTGCACGAATCCATACAGTGTAAGTACAGTAAGCACTGACACTTGTGGGTTTCACTTGCTCTGCTGAGCCGGCACTGAGGAGCTTTTAAAAGTGGAAAGGCATTCAGAGGCATCTTTTTCTTTTACAAGCTGCAGACATTTGCCTCTTAGCAAAGAAGGTCATCAACTAGGCATAGAAATCTCGGTGGATATCACTGCAGCAGTTTCCAAATGGCTCCTTGATGCAGCAGCTCTCCCCACTGCCTTATATTGCAGACCAGCAGAGTTATATTTGGAAACAGATACCAGGGTTAAGTTCCTAAGAGCCTCTGATGGAGTAAGTTCAGAGTGCGTTGTCATGATGGACATGCACACATGTGCCCTAGGAGAGTGGAGGTCAGCCATCATTCATGAATATGTGGAGACCACTTACAGTCCAGTTGCAGCATATGCTAGTAACACGTGTTCCCCACACACCCTGTTTTCTCCCCAGTAGGCTGCTATATTTTTAATGTCTCCATTAGCTCTTGGAACAACTGACAGCTTCAAGTTTTTCCCTGCACTGAGCTCCAATCTCAGTTGGTTGGAGCACGGTGCTAATAACACCAAGGTTGTGGGTTGGCCCTGTATGGACCATTCACTTGAGAGTTGGACTCGATGATCCTTGTGAGTCCCTTCCAAGTTAGTAAATTCTGTGAAATCTGTGAAATGTGGAAAAGTCAGACAGCTTTTAATCACAAGCCAAATGGCTAAAGATTTTAAGATGAGATTTTAATTCCAGAATAGGAAGCCTGCCCAGTCAACCTTACACCTTTAATGCAATTATTAGTTATTCATAAACAACCATAAATGCACCTAGTTCATGCAGTACCATTTGTCTTCCAGAATGCCTTGCTGAAATTGCAGGTAAGTGTCTGGGTTTTTCTCTTTCAGTGCACCTGTACCTAAGACAAGGTTTGCTGCCCCTCATGCTTCTATTGAGAGACAAAAGATTCAGCATTTAATTCAGAGACACCAACTTATCTGGCAAATACATAAATTTTTACATTTCTTTTAGCACAAGAAATGATTCTTTCATTTAAAGGGAGGAAAGTGTCATTAAATGGTTTCTACACAAGGCTATCAAACCTCAGTCCCCCCAAAACCACGAGTTCACACTTACAGCTCAGAAGAAAGATCTGAAGCTGGTTAGTGTTGCAAAGGTTCAAAGTGCCAAGCAAGCAGAAGTAATACAAAGCATCTGCTCTCCTGAAGTCTTGTGTCTTTAAGAGATGCTGTCAGCCCTACCAGCAATGAAAGATATGCACTGGTATGAGATAAAATGATGTTTCTCTAAGAGCTATGTGATTTAGTCTGGGAGCAGAAAGTCAACCAAGGCTCTTAATTTAAAAATTACTGACAATTACAGTTTTGTTATCAAAAGTTGGCCCAGTTTTAGTGGAAATGCCAAGCTGTAGAGGTACATGAAGCTTGTGTCCTCTTAGGTGGTTCAATTCTGTGGAGCTACCAGGAATAGAAAGAGGTAAAATCATATTTCTGTCACTGAAGGAACCACACTTTGAACAGCAATTTAATTCAATTTAGAAAATGATTCTGTTAAAACAGATCCGTCCCTTGGTATAATCTCTTTGATTCTAGCTTTACAGCAGTATTTTGACTAAGAGACTACTGACTGAAGAAAGAGCACAGCAGGTCACTGAAGCTGCAATTACATGTGCTGTGCTGACTGCTGCCAGGCCATTGAGGGCATTAGTGCCCAGCAGTTTTCTGGCTCAACGTTACTGGCCCATCTTCCCTCTCTGGATCTTGCTTCCCTCTTCAGATGCCCCAAGTCTGACTCTGCAGAAGCAGCACAGATTGAAAGTCCTCCCAGTAAGAACTTAAACCAAACTTTATCTTTCTGGTGGAACGGGCCTATGAAGAAATCACACATAATTATGTTGGCAGCCAAGGGAGGAGAATAAGACCCATGGTAAGTAGTGATATGTGGTAACCCACATGCTACAGGAACACAGACCTTGGTCTGAGCACTAAGTTATACTGCTTATACAAAACTTGGCACCTTGTTTGACTTGGTTCAACAGTTAATGACAAACTTTTGTGTAATACGCTAAACCTGCAGTCAGATGTGTTCCTGTGGTAAACCAGGTTACAACTCTATCACAACCACCCCATATCAACTGAACCATGCTAACTAGCCACAGATTCACTGCTGCAGTGTACAGCAAATAACATGTAAAATGTGTTGGTTTAAATTCCAGTGAAACAAGTGATGTTAGACCCACTTAAGTTAAGCCATGCCAGCCTGTATGGACACAGTTTTACTGTTTGAAACCTTGCTGGCATGTTTAACTGTAAATACCAGTGGAAGCCAGAATGCTCTGCATTCAATTTTATCTAACAGATACATCCACCCCACATGTTGGTTTCAGCAAACCATTTAATTTGAGCTTTTGGGAGGCACCAGTATGTTCCCAGAGGTGAAGAAAGATATGTACTCATAGGGAAAGGAAACCAAGTAAAAGAGAGATATTTATGTGGGAAGGTGTGACTAGCTGAAAGCGATAAGAGAGCTTACTGATTTTAATCTTAAATAACAGTTGCATTTGGAGTAAGAAATGCATCTAAACTGCTCATTTTCATGCTGTGGTATTGTCAACTGCAGCAAGCCACTACAGGGAACTCTGGTGACATGAAGCCTCAAGGTAATTATGTCCCTGTTGCTGTTATGTTTGTTTCTTGAGGGTGCCCTTCCCAACAGGGGCACAGCCCAGCCAGGAGCTGTGCTTCCAGACCAAAGAAAGGGTCCTCCATCGTGCCACACATGCCTGTGGGTAGAGGTTGTATAACCCTGGCACACTGTCAGGATATGAGTCTGATATTGCTTTCAGTTCATGTGAGGCTTATCTCATGATAAGCCTTGCAGATAAGCAAGGAGATAGCATCCCTCATTTCCCTGTCTTGTCCTCCACCCCATCTACATTCATGATTTCTGAAAGAATAAAACTCTTCTTGTTTTTTTTCCACTTGGGAGAAAACAAGTTAGTTAGCTACAACTTCCCAGCAGGAGCACTTTGGACAAATACATTTCAGCTGTTGGCCCTGTGTTTTGGAGGTTACCATTCACAATTACACTCCCGTGCAACAAATGAATCACAAACATGAAGGAAACCAGCACAAGAGCATTACTGAAATCAGCTCAGTGATACTAATCTTCAAGAAACTTCTGCTGTAGAGAAATGTTCTCGCAAAAAATTCTACACATTGTGTGAGATCACAAAAGTTAAGAAAATGGTCATAATTCCCATCAGTCAAGACACCCATGCACTAAAGGTCTCTATTCAGGCAGCTAGGTAGGCAGGAGAAAATAGAGATATTTAAACATAGTGGAGGTGGAGAGTTTTATTTTTACAATACTACACAGCCGGAGAGAGAGTCCTGGGACTACTGAGTGAAGTCCTGACCCTCAGTACCCAGTCTGTCTCCTGGATGATTCTCCCAGCACCAACTGCAGCGAGAAGAGACTTTGATGATGCAACTTCCTTCTAGCATTTACTGAATTGCTTTGGTTTTCAAGTAGGTCTACATTACCAAAACTGCTTGATTTAGATATAGCAGTATGAGTTTAGCTACCATCTGGCTTGATGACTTCATAAAGGAAAAAGCTCTGTGAGGACCTGCCTCTTGGAGAAGAGGTGAGTTGTGGGTTGTGCATGAGGAAATACTGCCTATATCAGACACTCATTGTTCTCTTGAACTTAGACCCTGCAGGCAATGATGAAGCAAGCAATCACACATCATCCCTTTATCTTCACGGTCACACTCCAAACTCCTTTTTTTCAAAAACAATGTGAGAACTTATGAGAGTAAGTCTCAATGAAAATTCCTTTTTGTAAGTGGCATTAAATCTCTTTTGAACTTTCACAGTTGTATCTTGACCTCTCTTGTGCAGTATGGCTGGCAAATCCTTTCATCCAGCTGCTGACAGCCTATCTGCAGAGCACAGCTCTTCAGGCTACTAGAAAACATCCATTTCTAAACAAGACAAAGCCCAAACTGACCGGATCCAGTGTCAGCAATAGACAAGCTCTGAGGAAGAGTTTGGGCAAGAAACTCTGGAGCTTTCTTGCTACCAATGCTTCCACGATTTTTATGCCTTAGGAAGGAGAAGGTGCTGGCAAGATTCCACGTCAGTCTTACAGCATGGTAGGGTCTAGTATTTTCTAGCATCTTTCAATAGGAAGATACCCAGATTATCTACAACCCAATTTATTTCAGTCTCCACTCAGGCACTGAAACACACCACAGGGTGACAAAAAGACTCTCCCCTAAATCTTCCCTATCGGGGATTTCAGAGGGAGATGTGAGATGCACCTAGTTCATTGTGATAGGAGAAGACTTTGAGATGTGCAGTCTTCATACCTACATAGGAAAGGGCAGGTCTTGCCCTTCTCCTGAGATAAAAAAAATGGAGAGAAATAAGGCATTTTTGCTGAAGACTAACAGATTAGACATTTCTGCTGTAGTACAATAGAGTTCAAGAGAGGTTTTATGTACACTCAGAGGAATGAGCAAATCTTTGTAAATGCTGATAGACTGTAAATAAATAAATGAAGTATTAATCATCACTGCCACCAAACTCTGGGAGAAATACATCTTTGTATTATTAGAATAAAATTCTGTCATTAGTTCAGCCTTGCCATTTTTAGAGATTATTAGAGTTTTATAGCAGGTCTGAAACTCTACACCGGTGAGACTGTGATTTTAATGCATATTAATGGGAGAAATGGGGGAGGGGAAAGGAAGTTGGTGCGATTCCCTTATAGAGCACAATACTAAATAAGAAGATTCCAGCTGTGCAACAGGAAAGTTAAAATGGTTTGTTTGGATCATTAATATTGCAATGAAAACTAATTAAACCTAGAGCTACAAGGAGGAGCTCATTAGAGATTTGAATAGAGGCAGCATAATACTCAGCAGCCTCCAGTTTTAGCAGTTTCTTTTATCACACCAAGTGGGATAGCAAGAGTTCACTGAACAAACAGAGGGTAGTCTGAAGAGACAAGTGGATACGGATGCCCAGTCCAGGGGATGCAACTGCAAGAGGTACCTGACTGATACAGGGCTTCTTTGGAAAACACTTCATGAGCTTTGTAGCTCTGTAGAATGAGCCAAGCCCTTTTACTGGGTCTCTGCTCAGACTAACATCACTGCTATGTTACAAATCTTTCCCTTGTCTGACCTGACATTTGAAACTTTGCCTAAAATTTCCTTAGCCCAAGAACCCCCAAGTAAGCTTTACAAAATATATCTATCTACTTGTATAGCATTAGTCCCTATATGCCCAACCCCAGTCATGGCACTTCCTAGTCTGTAGTTTAAGTGTGACCCTCAGTTTTGCACTTCCTTTTTTCTTTACCATGCCATGCCACTTTTGCTGTAGCCAAAGAAGGTGTCCCTGCCCCTGTTCCATGACCATCAGCATTTTTCTAACAGCTATTTAACTCTTCTCACTTCTGATACTGTCATTCCCTAGCCCATGGCCTCCCCACATCCCAACCTCCACCAAACCCTGCTCACAGTTTCACAGAGAAGCCAGGGACTATATTAACCTCTTCCATAGACATTTGTCTCAGAAGTGAATAATGATCAGATTGGGCTTCCCTAAGTCTTGCATCCTTGCAAACTCAAGTAAATACCACAGCCCCAACTAAGCTGTTAATTATCTATGATAAGTGATGGTAACAGTGCTTGCATTTCATCCCAAGAAAGGCTGACAGGGTGATGGAATGACCTCTTAATGCTGATCAAAAAGGATTCTATGGGGGAGAGTCCTTACAGACAAAAGATATCTTGTAATTTTACTAATGTTGCCTAAATGTTGCTGGATTGGGATCCTACCAATGACCTGGGAAATGTAAAAATCCTTTAGTCATGGAGAAAACAGAACTGTACACATGTAACAGACTAGAATGATCTTTAAGGTTCTTTTCAGCCCTAACCGTTCTATGATTCTATGATTCTGTGAAATGAACCCTTGCCTCTTAATAGCAATCCTGAGAACCTACATTCCACTTTCTGTTTTCCCCTCCCTGATGTTCCCCCTCAACCAAAGTCCTCAACGGCATAGTTTTGGAATGACAAATATCTGCTTAGGCTTGAGTGACTGCAGTAACCTCACATTCCCTTTCCTGGTGCAGCTTGCATATCACAAATTCACATAGCTCAAAGACAGCCCTCGAATACTTCAAATGCTGGTTCTGCTCCTTCCCCCACAGCATCAACACCTTTAAGCAACCCTTCCATCTGATATGTTTTTGATTGACAAACAAGGAGAGTGACAATGGGGAAGAAAATCAAGAAACATGCTATGGCCAAGTGCTTGATTTCTACAGAGTGGTGAAGACCAAAGAATACATTACCTTCACATAAGCTGCCATCAGTGGCCACCTCACATTTATTGTCCACCACATAAGGCTTTTAAGGACATCTTCAAATGAATCTCATTCACAAAGTTCTCTGTGAGAGAGGAATCAGGAGTGCAGGAGACCACAAGCTCAGTAGATGGACAATGCAGGGGAATGGCATCTACCTGAACTTGTGAGGCACCTACCTGAACTTCAAGGATTTAGTGGAAAAGGCAGTCTTTTTCAGATCCCTCCCATAAGATTAGTCTGGGTCGTGATGTAGGCAGATGTTAGTAATGTAGTAAAAGTTGAATGCCTTGGCTGTCATTTGATCCCACATAGTGATGATTTTACTAGCAAAGTGCCTATGCACTGAGATGATGTTTCTGCTAATTGCCTATCATTAACACTGCTTCCACAGGAAAGACTTCAGGACTAATCCGTCAGAAAGACAACGTCAGGTAAATTCTATAACCTAATGTAAGTATCTTAAATCATAAGGTAAGTGCTTAAATTCCTGTTGAAGGAGTTATAACAGATGTTTACCTCCCTAAATCTATATATAAGAGCTTAAAGAAAGCAGCGAGGTAACTAGAAACATATTTAATTCTCCAGTTTCAGGCATCTAAATTTGAATTTTGGTGCCCTTCTTCCTTGTTTGTTCATAAACATCTCTCCACTCTCTGTGCTTGGCATGCCAGAGCTAGGCAGGCACAGTCCCACTGTGCAGAGACTGAGATTTTTGAAAAGCCTGTGTCAGAAGCCAAAAGCTTTCAGGTTTCCACAGCACCATACACAAGAGCAAAAGGGCTGTCCTCATAGGCAGGTAATGTATCTGGGGGGAATCTGCATGGAAATTAATGCTGAATGGTTGTTTTATTTTAACTTGGTGTTTATGAAGATGGCTTCTAATGCTTTTTAGTGTTTGTTAGATGAAAAAAGAGAAAAACTACACCATTCTACCCCAAAATAGAGGATTGGCTGTTTTATGCCTATTATATTCCATTAAAGATGCAACATCTGCTTTATCTCAAGAGAAGTCCCAGCTTCTTTCATGCCTTGTGTAAGGGTAAATATTAGTCAGCACCAAAATGGAATGCAGTTAGGTCTAATGTCATGTCACCAGCATTGCTCATATTATAAAGAAAGTAAGTGGCAATTACTTTGAACCGGAACTGCATAGTTTGTTCAAGTAGTTTTGCTTTCTGTGCATTCAAAATTTGCTTCCAACAACAGAATTTCAAGAGTAAAGTACAACATGTTTGTATACACAAGGAATAATACAAATACACTGTAGGAGCCTCTTTGTCCACTGTTGACTAGCCATAGCTGTCCTTGACCAGCAGTCTGGCATCAAATGCTTCCTATTCACTAAAATAAACAAACACATCCCCAAACATAAAAGCTGAACATTTCTATCCAGAAACTTAACAGACTTTCTTGTGGAAGTTACATATCTGGCATTTCATGTCCCCTCTTTTGATGGTTGAATTGACTAGTAAAAAAAAATAATCCTTGAATGCATCAAATTTTTGCTGTGCTAGTGCAATGGATCATTCTGTCCTCTGGTTACAGCACATCGTAAGAATGCAATTCAGCAGGTGACTCAGCCAAGAGAGGATAACAGGGACATGAACTACCTGAATTACCATTCTTATAGGGCACTGCATCTATATTCTCAAAAAGGAACAACTGATGTTTCTCAGGGTTTCATTCCTGGTAGAGAAGCCCAACCTTTTCACATTTACAGTAGAGTTTCTTCAAAGAGTTATTATTTCTAAAATCCTATTTCACACCTGGGAACAGAAGAGACAAAAAAGTTTCTTCCACTCTAACACCCATGTTCTTTAGTAGGTCATTTGGAGGAAACAACTTGCAAACAAGTTTCTTTTTTTCTGCCATGAGGAAACTAACTTATCCTGCCCAGGGTGAAAGCAGCAATGGACCCTAAGCCTTCCATAAATTTCCTAGCCACTAAAGCTGCAAAGTGACTTCAGAAGAGCATCATATATTTATAGTGCTCTGTACCTGTAGCAGCTGCTATGAGCAGTGTGTTATGATACCCATTATTTCCTGAAAATATGTTATTACTGAATGCATATGTTACTTTTATCTTTAGATATGGCCCAGAATTTGCTACATCACTGGTTTTAGTCTGCCAAGTGGTCATGCCCACTTAAACTTATTCTCACCTTTATAAAGTTGGGGATTTGAGATAAGCAGACAAAAAATGGACAAATTTCTTTCTACTAAATCAGAAAGATGTAAGGACATTTGTGCACTTTGGAGGTACCTAGGGACTAAGGGGAACTGCAGTCAGAAAAACTTCTACAAGAGAAATCAACAACAGAATCATAGAAAGATAAATTCTCTCCTTAAATGCTCTATCCTCAGAGCCAGATGCCATGCCTTTGACACCATTATTCTTGAAATTCTAATAAACCACTTAAACCACCTCACAGTGAAAAGCTTCCTGCACATTCAGCACTCAGCACAGTAAGTGACCTTTTTGCTACTCACAGAGTCCAGCAAGTGTAGATTCTCCTAGACCAATGAAGGAAGAAGCCAGAGAGGTAATCCTGGTGTCCTGCCCTTCCTCTGTGAAACAGTGAGGCTGTTCATTCAAGCACCTCCCTACACTGAAGCTGTTGCATGGAAAGAAATGGTCTCTGTGACTGTATTAGCAAAAATGGTTAAAGTAAGTTTCCTGGTTCTCCTACTACTTTCAAAACTGCATCCCATCCTATGCATGACTCAAAGGACCTATTTCACTTTCCTGACACAAGCATAATTAAAACAAGACAACTCACACACATAGACAAGAGTATAGCACAAGATCACCTCCACAGCAACTGAAAGCAAGGAAAAAAAAAAGGTCAGCTCTGCCATCTTCTTCTCCCACCCTCCCTCCTTGACTCTTCCCTTCAAAGCCTAATTGATACATTAAAAATAAGTATTATTATATGTGAGCAATTTATTTTTGCCATGTTCTTATTGGTCACCCTTAAAACAAAAGGTTACTTAGTACTCCCAAAAACTGTTAATATTCCAAATAACTGAAGACATGGTACAATTACAAGGCAAACACATCAAGAAAAGTCAAAGCTAAAAGACAGGAACTGTGATTACACTAGGTGTTCTGTCTTGCTCAATTCATGTCCTACTTTCAATTAGGTAAGTGCTAATACATAAAACCTGAAGTGTTTTAGGAAAACGACTATAGAAACGCTGTGTTTTGGTTATGGTGCCATTACTTTCATATCATTTGACTTCCTGGGCACCCTTAGGTTTACTGTTGCAGCTTTTTGCATTCATATTCTTACAAACACTGGCAAAAGATTATGCTCCATCTCCTGAGTTAGCATCAGGTGAAACAGGCTCATTTTCAGAGATGAAGAGCAGAAAATGATGTAGCAGCAGAAGGAATTTAAAGTGAACAGGATACAATCTGAGAGTGGCAAGGATCTGCCTCTCAGTCCTGAACCCTGAACTGCAGAACTGTCAACAACATCTGCAAAAGGCAAACTCAAGTTTTCTTAGAATTACATACTATCTGAAGAGGGCTAAACAAAATACTATGCCTTTGTAGTTACTTCAAAATTTCTGATGGCTTAAATACCTCTAAAGCATAACTGTAGCTAGAGATTTTCTCTGCTGTTTAGGTTTGGTTTTTTTTCAATGACCACAATGCCCTTGGAAATGTTTACCATATTTTACTGATATAAATTACAATGGTTTCACTTTAACAAAGTCCAACATGCTTATACAGAATACAGATGGACAGGAGATGCATGGATGGAAACTGGACATACTTTACCATTTCTTTTTCTTGCTCTGAAATTTCCTGGCCACTGCATTTTGCTCTGCCACCACACATGCCACCTTCAAAGAGTAAACACCCAGCCATTTTCAGAGGCTGCTTTCTAAGTTATCATCACACACGTCAAAGGTATTTTAAGATACAGCTGAGTGTATCAGAATGTGCAACAATGACAAAGCTGGGCTGCCTGGCATGTTTTGTTCATGCCGTATGAAAACCGACATAGGAAAAATTCCAGCAGTGCTGCCTCAGTAAAGGAATTTTATCAACACAAAGTCCTCCAGTGACTGAGATGCTTGATAACCAAAGGAGCAGACAACATCATCCAGTGAGTACTGGAGCCATAATTTAGGGTCACACAGCCCTAAACTCACTGCTCAGAGAGCCAAAGTCTCCCCCAAGGACTTCTTTGATCAGTTTTGTGGATTGCTTCTTCCTCCCATAGCATCCCAGCTCCTCTGGCACTTTTACAAATGCTACAGTATCTCCACTGTGACTTACAGTGCTTCAGAGAATATACAATATGTGGAAGAATCTCCTCCTCCAGTAGCTCACTCAGATAGATTTGAGCAATGAGACAAACAAAATGCAGAGAGATTTTCCCACAGGAGGCTGAATGTACTAAAACCCACACACTCTGTCACTTCTCTCCTTTAGCAGACTCTTAACTCCAGCCTGGAGCTGACTTGTACAAAGAGGAGCTGTTAGCCAAAGCGAGCCAAGGAAAACAAGCAGACACTTTCCTCCCCAGCCAAACCTGGCTTTCTGACGGAGTTGGACAAGTGGTGAAAGGCACCTGCTGATGCATGGGAGCAGCTTTCTGGGATTAATACAAGTTTGTTCTGTGTTTGAACAGGTGGTAAGTAATAAATAAGACCTGTTAGTCCCAGTGAATGATGGACATAAAGAGATATCTTGAATAACTGTCTTCTTCACTCTGCCTCATTCATTATCCATTTCAGATGAGGTGAGAATCTGTCCTTGAAGTCAGGTGGAGATGGGACAGGCAGGACTGCTTACCATGGGACCATGCTATTCAAGTCCAGACTATCATGGAAATATGCAACAGGTTCAATTAACATACTCTATATCTGACATTTTACATGGTAGAACAAAGTAGCATTTCCAAAATGCTTGCCTCAATGTAATACAGTTGTTCTATTGATTTTTTTTTTTGGTAGTGTTACCTACATATGTGTTTTTGTTTTCAATAAATAAAGAAAAAGGCAGATTTGGTTCTCTGATTTTGTAAGAGCATCAGTTCGGGCATCAGCAGCAGAGCTAGACTATTGAATTTTCCATACTGTAACAGGAAAGTTCCAGTGAAACCATTCCTGTGAGCTATGGTTCACAAATACATATGAGGCTGTTGACAATGTTTAAGAGTCAGCAAAGATTATCCTAAGAACATACTTATAGTCCTGCATGATCTAGCTGGAGATTGATGCCTCTCCTTGAAACTTTTTAGCTGAAACTAGAAAGGAATTTAAATCCACACATCTTAAGCACAGTGAGATGAGAAAAAAATGCTGCACTGCTGATGCTCTCTATATGCTATCTTGAATCCTAGCCTGTGGGAAATTAGGAGACTGAAGGAAAATGCTAGAGACACACCTGCTGCAATGGCCATGCAGCCCAAGACTCAGACAGGAAATAGCTTGCAACCTGGCTAGCCCTAAGCAGATGTCTGTTCTGTCACCAAACATATAGCATGGTGAAAAAACATACCACCTTGACCACAAGATCACCTCCCTGAAAGCCCTGCTACACTGTATGTAAGTGCCAAAGCTCTCCATCTGAGGGGTGTCAGTATGGGAAAGCACACTGGAGACGAGGAACCACAAACACTCCTGTTGTCTGTACTCCAGTCTGAGCTACAGATTTTTCCATCATGAAGCAGCATCAGTAGGTTCCCCAGGATGCCAGATCATGCCTGTGGCAGAGTGGCAGGAGCCCAGTGCTCAGCCTAGAATGAATTTGACAGTTTTCATGCAAATATTAGATACGCACCTTTCAAACAAAAATTAGCCATGTTTCCCCAAAAAAGGTTTACTTTTCAACTCAAATTTATGTCTGCCTACCCATGTTTCATTCCAGCACATAATATGCTCATTGTTATGTGTTAAGCCAAAAGATATACACCTTCCCAGAATTCTGGGCATCCTTCACCACGGAAGACATTGTCTTCTGTTGTAATATCCTTTTTTCCTGCTGCAGTATAACACAGAGTCAACAGAAGTACAAAAACCAATGTGCTTTACTGGGAAGCAAGCAATAATGACACACAGACGCAAAACACCTGAATGAATAATCTAAATACATCTGGTATGGAAGAAATGCGGCTCAGTAAAAGTTGTAAGTTCCATGAGGGACACCACACAGTTTTATAAACCTAAGAACAGAGCAAGATCTGGGGCAGGACATCTGCAAATGAATAGATTGCTAGCTGAGACATGGACTACTTCAGGAGTTTCTTTCCCAATGTACAGAAGAGACTCAAGTACACATGTCCCAAGGCTTTTTACTTTGTCTCCTTGCAGCTCTCTGAGTTGGTAACAGGACCAAGTTATAGCGTCCCCCAAGTAAAATCCAGGAAAGGTGTTTTTAAAATGTAGCAACACTTCTGTAACATGACACATTCTTTCACACTGAAAAGGAAACAGAGATAGAGGGGAATAAAAAAGGAGAAAGACTGAAATGCTGAATGTTTTCCCACAGTATTATTTAATGTCAAGGGAGGAAAGCACTAAATAACTGGTGCAGGCGTGTTTCCCTTTGTTAACACACCCGACATCTGTGATCCTACTGCTTGCCAAGATGTGCAATCCCTTCCAGTTGTCCCAGCAGCTCAGAGTCCTGACAGAAGAGGAGATGGAGAAAATAGCAAAGGAAGAGCAGCTGTGAGTTTTCAAACATAGTTGCAATTTGTTCCGGATGCCCATAGCAAAAGCACCTTGATTTTTTTATCAGTAACCAGCCCAAACACATTTTCTTCAATTTGTTCTATGATGTGACATGACATGTTAATGGAAGGCAGAACAACCACACACACCAGACTGCCAGAGGTTGTTTAATTTCCATTGATATCCACCAAGCAAAGTGTACAAAAACTTCCAATCTTTTTCCAAGAATCTTTTTCAATTGGAATCAAGGTGTTCTTAGCCACATTCTGAAGGCATATATTTGAGCCCAAGGGCTTCGTTTTTGTGGTGATGAGCTCTCATCAAGAGCTGTTAATGGAACAAAGGATATGACACCTTTGATCAGACCAAGGAACTGTTTCACTTCATGTCTGCCTGCAGTGGCCAACACAGAGGATGCAATGTTTGCATGGGTTAGTCCATAACTGAACATTCTACTCATCTGAGATGTTTCTTTTTGACTCCTCACTTTGGGACTGACATACATCCCATTGCACTGGAGTTACCTCTTTCTTTTCAAATAGGTTGGACTGCTGTTATTTAAAGACCTTTTTGACGTTTGTCTGTCTCATTTGTCCTGCTGGAATTCTTCATTTTACAGCATTTGCTGTCTCTCCCCATGCTAATTTTTGTTGGATTCTTTAATTCATGATGTCTATAGCTCTGTTATGATTCCTTATATTGTGACCATGCTGAAAGTAATCTGAATTTCCTCCTCGCTACTTAATCCCCCAATGTGCTGCATCCTTTGCCTTTTAAGGACCTACTCCCACAAAATCATGCAGGTAGTCCTGATCCATCAACTAACTCCAATGAGAAAAGAGGCCCCACTGTGGGTAAAGGCTTTGGAGAATTTGCTCCTAAATGCTCAGATCCCTTTTCTAGTTAAACAGCATAATTCTGGGCACATCCACAAAAACAAACTGTGTTACATGAGTCAAAACAAAAAGGGAACAAGCACTTGCATACCCAGATACTTCAGAATCTTTTAAGAGGATGTCCTTTATGAACCCACAACTATCCTGGCACCCTGTGCTATGATAAGCTGCTGCATTAATTTTTGCTTTGAGCTATTTAGTGCCATCTGAGTCCATTTTTTGCTCATAGGATGAATTCCACAGAGAATCAAAGTTGGCCAGGACAGATTTCTTTTGAACCTCAGATGGAAGAGAAGGAACAGCATTTTAGCGTGTCTCTAATTACAGCCACCATGACAGTTCATATGTGTAGCGATAAAAATAACCATAAACCTACCTAATCATTAAAGTAAAGCAAACAACTCCTCTCTGTATCATCATACACAGGTACTGGAGTTGCTAATAAACCAGGAAGAGCACTGAGGCACTGGAGGAGCATCTTTCCTATCTCCACAGTTTCTTAAACAACTTTAGAGGCATATTTTTATTAAGTATATGAAAGGCAGATGATCTTAAACCTCAAAAAGAGTCTGTATAATAATCGTGTGCTCTTCTAATGCTCTCCAAAGACCTATTCAGAGTCCATTCTGAAAGACAATAATATATCAAGAACTTCTGCAAACTTCCTCCTAATGAACACATGCCAATTTGAGACCAAGAATTCTGGCCTCGGAGGACAAAATAACCACTGCACTTAGTCTCTGGGTGTTTTGCTACTTTATTTCAGAGTGATTCAAAATCTAATTAAATTTCTAAACTCTAATGAAATTACAGAAGAAAAATCATTTAGGATTATATTATATACAATTACTCACAGCTGAAAATTACAGTTAGCCTCTTTCACCAGGATAAGGTCTCCTGAGAAATCCTTGTTACTCATATAACGTATAAATCTGACATTACTGCCACTATTTACAGGTCGAAGGTAAAAGCAGAATTAATTAAACATATATATCCTGCCCAGTGGCTGGATGGTGAAGAATAGAGGGAGGGCTGATAATGATGACTGTGCTTGAAACCCCAGTTCTCAGTCTGGTCAAGAATCAGAATAAAGCTACTACAAAGCAGGATTATATTAAGCCTGGCTTATTCTGATCAGTGCTTTTCCTCACTGGAAGTATGCTGTGAATGAGAATAGTGAAGTGTACACAGTCAGCAGTGTGCAGTCAGCTAGCCAAGCTCTCTGAAGCATTTGTGGAGAAGTAGCAATGGAATAAACCGAACAGTTTGACAGAGTTCAGCCAAATACTCAGATGTTTTGTTCCTTCTCTGAAATACAAAACCCACTTGAGACAACTGACTTGGGCCAGGAGAAACAAACAAAAAAACCAAACCCCAAAACAAAACAAGAGAGTTGACATTCATGTTAGTCCTTCTGTAAGAGGTTTTCAGGAACCTTGGAGCATGGGATCATTTGCAGATGAAACACATGAGGTACAAAAACACTGGAGGTTTCTTACAAGGATCCTGATCTTTTCCACCCAGCTGGTGCAGAGATTTTTGTCTGCTTGCTTTTGGTGTTTTCAACTCTGATCCCATAGAGAACCAGGAGCAGTGAAAAGCAAAAATGAACTACACACCCATGCATATGTACCCACCAACACTCACTACTTGTCAAAGCATTAACAAATACTTTCTATGACACCTATCACAGTCAGTTGTACTTACACTTCACATGGCAAAACAGGCCAGGAACTAAGGTCACCTCAGAGAGTACATGGATCATTTTTATATTTTATATTTTTAGTGTCTCAAGAGTCTTATTTGCTGGCTAACACTGTATTTTGCTTATCCCTTCACAAACAGCTTGGAAGTCATGAATACAATTTTTCACTGAGTCTGTCAAAGCAACTTAACATTTGTCAACATCATGCTAATTTGCAGTCATTGGCCATACACATGTGCCAGTCACCATCATTCCTTACGGACTACAATGGTCCCATAAAAATCACATGTCTGGAAGGAAGGCCTCACAACTGTACTTTACTCAGCAAGACAGATATTTCATCCAGCCTTAAGAAGTGAGATTCTACTGAGACCAGATTGCTCAGACATTCCTTCACCAACAGTAGGAAAAAGAAATATTCAGGAGTTTTCTCTCTTAAAACTTCTCACACAAGATGTGTTTCAGATTATTTTGACTGGAGCATATAAGCATCCACATGGGCTGAAGATAGACAGCAAAGGACAATTCTAAAGAAGAAAGGCACATCAATAAGCAAGAGATAAAAGCAATATAGAGACCTTCCAGAGACCTGTGCTGCAAAGAAATAAGGCCTGTGTTCTTATGCTTTTCCCCTCTGAAGGACAGGCCTGAAATGAGTTTGAAGGAATGTGTTCACTTAGCAAAATGCTTGACTCGTATCAGAAACATCATCTGATGCTTTTTAGTTCCTACTATACTGAGACATTTTTCTTAGGTAGAAGTTATTTTTCAGGAACTGGCTTGCAATGGTTTATCGGCCATGGTGAGCTGCTTCTCCTCTGTTCCTGCAAAAGCTGATTATCAAAGGGAAATATTCAAACAAGTCCTTTTCTCAGAACACTATGATAGCATTCATGTTGAGTTCAAGAAAAAGCTAGCAATACTGAGAGAGAATGCCTTAGGAAGTTCTTCTAAGACAGAAAATCCACTCACTGGTCCATGGATTTATAAGACTTCAGCACAGACAAATTCACTGTAGTAGGACTTTTTCAATTCTGTAAAAATAACTATTAGTGTTTAAAGGCTCCTGAGAGAGCGAAAGAGCTGAACCAGGCTGTGACTGTTGGCTGTCCACCTTCTCCACAAAACATTTTAAAGTGGGGAGTTTGTTTATATGTTGAACTTAAAACCAAAAAAGGAAACTTCCTTTTGCAAATGTAACTACTCAGGATGTGACCACAGTTTCTCAAGGGTCATGTGACCCACTTTAGGTTTTTTTGGTTTGCCTTTTTTTTTTTTTTGTTTTTAAGACACTGCTGAAGAGCAAAATTCAGAAAACTTGGTGAAACCACTCTGTTGTCCAAACTTCATAATGACCTTACTGACAAGTTGGATATCAGTCCTAACAGCATTTCTTCTTCTTTTACGTAAGTGATCTAATGTATTTCTTTTCCATTCCTTTTGAGAGCTTTGTTTCCTGAGCTTGGTGGGCTTATTTATTCCTCAGTCTAATTGTATGTATGTTGTTTAAAACTTTGTTCCTTGGAGAAAGAACATTCATTGAGACAGATGGATATTTTGCTGAATTTTCTAGCTAACATTTCCTATTCTGAGTGCTAAGGGGTCAGAAGACACCATGAAGTTAAATACCTGCAGCTTTGTAGATGAGATGACAGAGCTGCTGTTTGGCACTGTATAGAAAACATTACTTTTAATAGAGTACGAGGGAAAAGTTGATCTGTGTGCATGTTAACTTCAAGCCACTTCTGGACTCTGCAACTCTCCCTTACAGGACTTTGATGCTCCTGACTCACACTGCTTCTAATGCTCCCTGCCAGCACAAAGCAGGGTTTTCTCACGACCTGTCTCTGAAGTCATGGTTACTCATCTCCACTTTGTGCGGGGAAGAAGTAGGGCTCAGCAGGGGTGCTATTAACACTGGGACAACGTGAACTAATGGGGAGGAGAGAGCTGGCAGCAGTTACATGGGCTATTGCCGACCTTTGGTAAGGGGGCAGGCACCCTCTGGTGGCAAAAGCCTCATTTTTTAAGTAATGCGCACCTCCCACACTACCCTGCTTCATGCAGGCATTCACAGAAAATCACCACCTACGTTTGGGGAATCCCACAAGGGCAGTTTCCGCCCCCCTAGGCATGTAGACCAGCTATTCCAGCTTTTGTCCACTGGATATCCACTCCTGCCTCACCTTCTGCAAGCAAACCTATCCATAGATCTACAGCAGTGCTCTACCCATCCTCAGGATACACACAGGAATTTGTTACTCTGTCTGGTTTTGTTGGCCCTTCAAGCCCTCTGCACCCTTCCACTGACACTTCGAAGACTCCAGAGGAATGACCACTGTCCACCACACAGGATATGGGTAACCAACTGTTCTTAGAGATGTGAAATCAGCCATGCCTGCTCCATAGTGACTGACTAGTTCTGGCTCAGCAATCAAATGGCACAAGTCCCATTAATACAGTAGCATTTACTTAGAGCAAAGGTAATAGATGTAGGGAAAATGCCTCCAAGTGCTTACATGGAAAAGTATAGGCAGGCTATATGCCTTGGAAGGAGGAATGCCTAGCACAGACTGCAACTCAACAAATTTCTGTCTCCATGTAAAAGTGACTCCTGCCCTCATCTCTTACTAAAGTGAAGGATTTTGCCTCTAATTTGAGTTCTAATGAAAGAACTCGTTTACTGGGATGCCAACAGTGCCTCTATTACTAAATTTACATGTAGTTGGAAATTTTGCTAAACTAAATACCAGCCAAAATACTTTTATTTTTTTATATTTTGATTTTCAGTAATGGTTTCCAGCAGGATAATTGCCTGTCATTCCTTTGTTGCCATGGTCATTTCTTGCTTGACTCTGGAGTTGCTCAGACACTCCCTGTGAGCCATCCCTTTTTTCTGCTCTGAGTTTCCCTAGATATTTGCTTCCTTTTCCATTTGCTGCCCCAAAGATAAATGGCACTAAGCCCCTGGCTGCTGCAGTTCCACAGGACCAGCCATTATTTGCTACAATAAGAAATCTGAGTCGGGGGAGGAAGGGAGAAGAAAGTCACATGGAAGCACGAGGCTACAAGCAAAGGAACTAAGGCAACTGCTGTGTACTGAGAAAGAAGAGGCACACATTGCTGTTTAGCACTGCAGGTTATGGCTGGGAGTTGTTTACAATATCTAATCATGTGGGGAAACGGAGCTATTCTTGCTTCCTGATCTTATGCCCAAATTGCATTCTGCATCATTTTCTTCACCGCCCTGCCCTCTGGGCAAGGCACCGCGTGAGCAGACTTATGTCGCAGGGAGAACGGGGAGAACAGGATGTCCCTCCGTGCGGCTCAAAAGCTGTCTTCTGCTTAGCTCAGCTCTGTGTGCAGCAGGTCTGAGGACGGCTAAGTCTGCCCAGGGTTACACCACAGACAAGGGGCTCCCAGCCCAATGGATTTATTTGCAGGTCCATCACTTGCTCAGCAGCTCTACCTCGGAGGGCGTAACCACTCTGGCAGAGGACTGCCTTTGCTGACAGCAGTAAGAGCCTCCCCAGCGGCACGCCTGGCTCCAGCACACCTCACCAATCCTGGCTCCTCCCACGGGCTCCCACAGTGCATTCACGGTTACTCTTTCTCTGTTCCCCCCACCTCCAGTGCAAGACCCACCCAGTCTGCAGTCTCATCTCCAGACTCTCTGCCGACAACGCGCTCATGAGGATGTCCCCCCATCAGCTGGAAATGCAGCCCGCACCTCTTACCAGCGTCCTGGTGCTGCCAGAGCCCCGCGGGGCACATCTCTGCTCCAGTGCCAGTTCCACGCTGTGTCTGAGCCAGGCACTCAGGAGAGGGGAAAGAGCGTCAACCATCAGTTGCTTCGAGAGTCTTTGAGAAATGATCCACAAGTCACTCAAGTACAGATATCAAATTCGTCTGCAAGGCTCTTCCACCCAGAAGCCTATATTCTCCCAGTCCAGAGGGTATATTCATGTGTGGGAGTTAGTCTAAACCTCATACACAGAGACAGGGAGTTAGAAAGCTAGCACTAGGACTAGAACACGGCAGAGTTTAAGGCATCGTTTCTAACCACTCTGAACCAGGAGGGTTGTGTGCGTCCCCAGAAAATCTAAACTGAAGATGAGATAGAGATCAAACAGGAAAACATGTATTTGAATTAGTTAATCCATCTCTATCCACCCAAAAAGAAAATTAAACAAACGGAAGACACCTAACACAGTCTTCAAAAGCAAATGGTACTTAAGCAGCACCCAGTAAATGATATTAAACCTTAATTAAAACCATATTGGAAGTATGAATTGAAAATATTCTCTTTAGTCTTGTGGGTTTTCAGAGATTTCCCTCCCTTTAAAAAAAAGAAACTAGTAATTTAATCTCAATATATTAAACTGACCTACGTAAAATATTCCATGTAAAATATTATTTCTGCCATAAAACACATAATCTGTCACTGGTTTAATTCCATTAGAAAGCATACATTAAGGTCCATGTATTATGATCATTAGGATAATAAAAGTAATACAATATCACTTTTATTATGTTTGAATTTAAAACATTCTTCATATGAGCACAAAGAATAATTAAGGGGATGGGAGAAAGGTGGGTTTTTTAAAATTTATAATGAAATAAAATCACAGGCGAGAGCAAAGAGACTGGTTTTTAATCTGGAAAAACAGAAGCTATGCTTTTTACATCCATTGTGTAGTCTTAGACCTTTTTTTTCCTCTTTAAATTGCCTTATCTTTATAACTTTGATTTTGGTCATTTAATATAGCCAATATAACCATAGATTCTCCACCCCTTCTAACTCCCTCTCTAAGTGTCACGGGGCTTTTGGAGAGAAAACATTTCTGCTTATGTAAAATAGGAAATACTTCTCCACAATAAATATTCTCCACAAGAAGTGGAGGAGAGGAGCTGGGACCTACAATGCTGGACACCTTAGCAGTAGGAAAACTGGATGCATTTAAGACATTAAAATTCTACTTGAGTTTCAGTGAAATGATACTCCCTCACAGTTCCCCACTATGGTGGAATGCCAGTGAAAAGATGATGTTGTGTGCAAAGCAGCTGTATTCCCAGCAGCTGCCATATGTACTGTCACCCCAGCAGTGGATTGCCAAAGAGCAATAGCTGTAGGTGAGGACTTCATGTTCTGCCTGAGGCATGTGCAGAAATTTAGCAGCATGCTGTTTTGAAAGGCAGGAGTCATATCTGTCTTTAAATCCTTCTCATGGTCCAGGCACCTCAGGCATGTCAGTCATATCATATGGAGCTACTTGAAAAGACTGCTGGAAACATCCTTGCACGCCTATTACTGAAAAAACATTTGAGTGTACATTTTTATCTATTTTCTATAATAATCAAGCAATCTTAAAATGAAATAAGACTTCTCCTTTTCCTCTTTTTTTTTTTTTTTTTAAATGTTGAATATGTTTTCTTCATGAAGTATGTGGGAATGAATTATTTTCTTCAGGGCCACTCCACTCTGAGGGCCTGCACACAGTGACTGTCAGGCAACACAACTCAGTGGCTTTATGGAGAAGGGAAGGGCCAGGAGGTGTCCTTCTCATGAACAGGGAACTTGGCAAAGGAGTCTCTGTAAAGGTTTTCTCCCAGCCCATAAAGTTTTCTTGCAAGGGGAAAAGACTCTCTTCTCTGACAGCAATAAAACATATTTAGAAGACTGGAACTACAAGCAGGATTGGGATTCATATTTTCTGGAAAGGGGGCTGTGGTGTACCATATCCTCACTTGTTAGCATGTCTTGTTAGCTTTAGTGCATCTGTAATCTTTTTCTTGGTTTATAGCAGCTCATCTCGCATAGACCTCTCAGGCCTGCAGTGAGGAAACTGTGGAATAAACATAAAATTTTGAAACTGTATTTTCTATTCTGTCCAAAAAGTGGAACATAATGGCCACATTTCTAGGATGCCTCCATTAACTTGACTACTTCGGGAAGCCTTAGATACTATCTTAAGCTTTATTAGAATAAACGATCCCCTTGGAAATAGCCAGATATGGCATTCTGCTCAGTGTCCTAACAGGCTAAAATGTTTCCATTCTAGATTTTTGGAGAGCAAAGACATATGCTTCTGGAAATCCAGAAGAGGAAATAGGTGAGTTCATGGTGAGATTTTTGCTTCCAGACAGGAAGTTAGAGGCAAAGTAACAAAATTGAATGTCTTTAGAAGACTTTATGTACTTATTATGTGTAAAAGATAAGTGTCCGATTGCACGTTTTTATTTGCCTAGCGCAGCAGAGTCCTGTCATGTGACTGATGCTTTAAATTACTTTTAGGTAAGCATAATGAGCATAGGGAGTACAGAGCCTGGAACACAGATCCTGAGCACATGCACCTTCCTGCTTGACATATGGAGGCAGACCCTCATGTACACACAGTGATGCAAAATCACAACATGGTGCATAGTTTACACTCAAAAATTCCCCTCCTTCCCCCCAGCAAAAACTTAGAGGCAGAACAGTCAGGCATGACAGGAGGCTAGGGACTAGGAGGTGGATATGTGCAGTAAGAGTTTGGCAGGATGCAGAGTGGCAAAGGAGTGGGGATGGGGTATTTTGCTTCAGGGGGAAAGTGTAACCCTAGCTCTAAAACTCATCTGAGACCTGCACGCACCAAAGGCTGAAGTTGTTCATTACAATAAAACACCCTTGAGCCCCTTAGCAATGAGTTCACATGGATTCATGATATGCAGGGGTTTGAAAGAGTAGACTCAGACTCTTCTCAGCTACCTAGTCTGGTTCAGTGTTATCATTTTTTAAGGATGCATTTAAACTTTGGAAACTTTGTGTCAGATCTGAAACAAAAGACTGCATTTATTACTTAATGGTGTATACTCGCTGACTTGTTTTCCATATTTGCAGATTACACATATGTTATTATAGGAACTACTCTGGGAGCACTTCTGTCAATTGTTTTTGTAGCATTAATCATCTGCATGATCAAAACCCAAATGTTGGACCATGTCTCTGGAGGTAAGAAAAAATACTCCTGATCCCTTATCTAGAGATCTAGTTCTCCTTATCTTCTGATACAGCAGATCTGAGCTTCAGTGTTAGCAATTGTGTATGTACAACAGCCCTAGTTTTCCTATGAAGGACTATTTTAAACATGTCTGAAGTGATGGGCTGCCTGGAACTGTAGATTCACATTTCAGTATCATCAACTCTTTAGCCTCGAAGTTGTTTCTCATGATATTCTGGGTATGTGCTACAGCCAAACCCAAACCAGCCAAAATATTAGCAAAGATACAGCTCTGAGGAAATGAACATGAGATATTCCAGCTGGAAGAATCAGGGTGGGCTTTAGGAGAGTTGCATGACACAAATATCAAAAGAGTTTTGCCTCAGAAAGGATGGCTGTATCTTTACCAGCTGTAACTACATTCTCCTGGTTCCCTCCTTACAACTTCTGCACAGGCCTATCACCACCCTGTTCCTAGTTTTGTAATTAACCACATTGTCTTGTTCTCTCTTTAGAGTCAGATGGCAAAATGGATAGAAGGTAAGAGTCATTGTGTTTTCTGAGGCAGTGTGATACACAAACCATGTTTAACTCCTCTCTCTCTTTACTCATGATGCTTTCCCATGACTGCCATTTGAATGATTGCACATGACACATATGTAAGCCTCTAGAGGATTGGGATATCTTGTGGATCTATGTGGAAAAAGGAAATTCCTTGTAATGGGGTTTTTAACATTTCAGAACTACACAAGAAATCCCATGAGACTGAGATCCTTTTTATAAAGAAAATCCTTCAAACACTTGCGATTGAGCTTCTTTTTTTAAAATTTATACTATATATAATAATAGCAAACTCTGGGTAAATGGCTTCATCAAAGGTTATTACTGTTTCTGGATCTCACTTTGGAGAATTCCCTTCACTCCAAGCTCTTACAGGTCAAGGTCATGCAATGATCATTCCTGCTGGAAGGGATGCATCTTTGCCCTTCACTTTCCTCACCCTTACCCAGAACCAGTATGGCCATGGAAAAAAGAAAATCCCCAAACCATCACAAACACAAAACCACCACAATTCCTCTCAGTTTATTTCCTGAAAATGCTCCTTCAGAGCATTGAAATATTACTTGTGCTGAGTACCTGCAGTGTAAGTGCTACAGGAGGAGATTCCTCAAGAAAATTCAAGCTGCTCATTTTTATCATGGTTATTTTTCCCCATATGTCGTAGTTTCCCATTTAGTCAGGTCACCAGAGACACATGTGGTAATTAGGTCTAAGTTGATTTTAGCTACCTCCTTCAGTTCTGTAGGGAATTCTAATTCATGGAATTTTTAGACCAGTGGCTAGTCCTAGAAAACCCTTTGATAAAGTAAAGTCCATTATCTGAAATCACCTGGTTCTAGATTTACTCCAACCAACCATATAGCAATCCTGAATCCCTCAGGGTTACAGGCAACCTGAAACCCTCAGTGTTAATCAAGACACCACCCTTTTAGGATAGGAGAGGAGAACTGGCATATCTTTTGCAGGCAGCTTCATTTTCTGCTTGACTAGTTATGATTGTTAATGTTCGTTCAGGGAAAAAACCCTTAACCCAGCTGTTAGAACACTCACCAAATTCACCTTCAGCCAAATTTTGTTCAAAATTTCACATCATTTTTCCCACAAATGCCTTAAGCCACTCAATAATTTCCCTGCTGGGAAATACTCCGAGTGAGTATTACCCAGCACAGTACTTTCATAGTCGATGGAGTTGCTCAGCCTCCTACCAGTTGAAGGCCTTGACGCAGATAATCATCGTCTGTGTTAGAACCCCGTTTAGCTGGTACTGATCCTAACCAACACATTGCAAGAACAGATTTCCAGTAAAGTCAGGAAGTATTCCAATGTGTCTCCCTTGATAGTTTCCCAAATACTTCAAACACAAGTGTTTTTACACCCACATGATACCGACAGCTCATTGTGAAACAATTAACAGCATTTACTGCTTTATTTAGTCAGGTATATAACATTAAGATTTAAACAATCAATTCAGGATGGGATGCCCTTAAACTCAGTGGGATATTTACTAACACTTGAGAAGAGAAAGGCTTGAGGCAAGCTTCTGTCAGCCAACAGAACAGTAATTTAGATGTCAACTGACAATTATTTAACGTCCTCTTTTTTAATTAATAGCTCATGTCAGTATCAAATGCCATCTTGGTGTAAGCTTGGTAAATTATAATGCCTAAAAATTTCATGCAAGTTTAATGTATTCATAAAAATGTCTGGGCACATTTAATGCTAGCAATATTTTGAGTTAACTACAGTGCATGGCAGCCAGATTTATTTTGACAGGAGACAAAGAAAGAGACATACAGAGACAAGAAGGGTGGTGAGATAGAGAATGTTTACTAAAAGGGAAAAGGTACATATTTTAAATCTGCTACAAATGAATTTGTTGTCAACACATCCTGGGCAACAGCACACAACAAAATTTCCCATGCTACTCACTGGGTTCTACAGGACCCAGCAGGAGATGAGGTTTTAAATGCAATACACAAATTATTCTGATGTTTGATGGAAGAGAGGAAGAAGAGGAAGAACTTGGGAGCTGCTTGCCAAGTGTTTTGGTGATTTTCTTTTCCTACCCAAAGCTTCATCTAGATATTCTCTTGTATTTTCCATCTTGACTTCTAAGAGACTGACTTCCCTGTCCTTTTCTAGGCTGTGCTTGAGAAACACGAGATATTTTTGAGAATTGTAGCGTTCTTTAGGTGAATGGAGAAGGTCTCGGAATGTTACCATGCCTTGAAAGCCTCCAGTCTGCTCTGAAAAACTCTAAACCAGAGCAATGAATTGCATTGGAGGCGAAATCCTCTACTTTGAAAATATAAACATCGCAGATGGATGGCAGGGCAAAGACTAGGTTTGGGCAATCATAAACAGACTTGAATATTGAGCAGCAGTTCCTTCCAAGTAGCAGAACTGTCACAGAGTCTCTTTCCTAATATTTGTCATGTTCAGGTCAGCAGCCTGACAGACAGAGATAGTGAACAAGATCTGATCTTAAAATTTCATATATTTCAAACTGGTTTGAAGTCAGATAGAAAGACAAATGTCTTGTTTTAAAGCAGTTGAGAGCAGTTCTTTCCGATCCAAATAGTCCAGCTTGGTGTGGAACACTGTGAATAGCAGAATGCATTGTTTAACAAACAGGAAGCAAAAAACATAGGCATGAGTCATATCACTGATACTATCACCTGCAAATGAGAGACACAACCTGTCTAGTCACCAGAATCTGAACTCACAAACAAACTTACCTGCACCCTTTGGCCCTGAGTCTTCATCTTCCAAAGTTCCAAAGCCTCTTTTTTTCTTTTCCTCTTCCAGGAATATTCCTTTCAAATTATGAAGTCAGTTTCATCTCCTTGGTTCTGGAACAGATGGGCCATGTAGATTCAGCAGAATCTTTGACACCTCTGAGCTCAAAGACTTGAATGGATTCTCTTAACTTCCCTCAGCTATACTCTATACTTTCACTTGCCAATCTTGTTTTTCCAAGCAGACCTTCAGAAGTCTTTCATTCTGCCAAGTAATATATTCTACAAACAACTCAATCATCAGGTCAACAAAGTTTTCATAAGTTGTTAGTTGTTTACAAATAAGGAAAAACAGAGCAAACAAAGACACTTAGCCTCTTTCATGATCTAAATAAGCCTTGCAAAATCAATCAAAAATTATTCCTGTGTAGTCTGTTTTGACTGCAGAGCCTCCCTTCACATTGCCACCATGGCCAAATACCAGCAGTGAACACCTATGGGGAGAATGGGAGTGAAAGACAACTTGGAGAGCTACAGTCCCCTTAAGCAAACGTGCATTTGCACTTCACCAAGTAGATCTCACCTGCACAAGATGAGTCTGGCCCTGGTGATACACTGGAGCAGGCCCAACTCCTTTCTCAACAGATCCAGTAGGGATTATTGGATGGGTGATAGACTGAAGGCTGTATTCACTGCCTTAAGTTTTCTCAGCACGCATCCTGGGAACTGGGTTTAATGGAAAATATATAAAAGCTGCACAAATAATGCATGTTATTGCAAATAACTTAACTATGAGCAGAGATGGCCTAAACAACTCCATGTGTGCGTAAATGTTAAAAAATGGGCAAATGATCTCAGCAGAAATGGCTGTCTCAACTTGTACATATACATTTGCATAAACAAAACGTCAATACCCATTCTGTGTTGAGGGAATAGCCACCAGTGACTAGACCAATAAACTGGCTTTTCTACCTAGTTCTGCCACTGTCCTGTTTAGCTGAACTTGTTCTTCTCAGCAACCTTGGACAAGTCACTGGCTCAGGTTACCTTTTCCATAAAATGAAATTAATCTTTATATCACACACTTCAAAATCAAGGACACTAAGCTTTGCACTATGCTGGGGACAGAGGCTTTAAGAGGCAGCACTAAGACACTCTGTAGGCACTTTCACGTTCTCAGCTCCTCCTAGCACCATTCCTGAATGGAGGGAATACTTTGTATGCAGACACACACTGAGAGACAGTTATATATATATATACATAAGTATGGCCCAAACTGTTAGGGTGAGATTAATTCATTAAACCCGTTTCCAGGATACAGCATACTTCACTGATGCCAGCTACCAGCCTGATGGGCAGAGCCACACTTCTGGCTATTTTTTGCTACTCCCTGGCCACCCTCCACATTCCCTGGGAGGGCATCTGGCCCAGGATGCCTGCGCTCCCTTCGGATCTAGGGGCTGCCTTTGTGGTTGACCTTTTCACAGCTGCCAAACAGGGAGGAATCCTTACTCCTTCCTACTCTTCTGCACAACTGTTTGAGGCTAGTCTTGAATAGCTTTAAATAATTTGATTGTAAGAGTTGGTGCCCAACTTGCTGAGTCAGGAGAATGCTTTCCTGGTAATATTCAGACACCTGTCAGAGGCAATTCTTTCCACAGCCATCATGGCCTCTGCTGGCAAACTTGCTGGTGCAACTGATTCCAGCAATAAGCGAGTAATTCTACCTCTCTCTGGAGCTTCTGCAAGTCTGGATAAAAAAAATTCAGAAATATTTCTGGAAGAGTACCCTCTTCACTCCTGTCAGCAGGCACCCAGGATAACTCAAATACTAGATACCACCAAGCACAGAGCCTCCTGCTCCCTGGCAGCACCTGTCTGCCAACCAGACTGAGTAGCTTTGTATTGACTAGGGCTTGTCAGAGAGGTGACAACATGGGATTAGCTAGGAATGAAAGCTGCTATGATAACTAAACAACAGCTTGAAACCAAATCAAAACAAGGCCTCTTGATGCAAGAGACTCTGAGTGCCACGGGTCTTAGAAAAGAACAGGATCAAATCAGAGCTCCTGTGTATTCCAGCTCACAGATTTGCCTGTATCACATGCAATTTCTGCACACAAATTCACTCTAAACTTATGAAAAAGGAATCACTGATTTCAGGTGGACTCCTAGGAGCCTTTTTCGGTGACATCTCATAAAATAAGATTATTTATAAATTCTTTTTTTAAGATCATGGGTACTGTCTGTCAGATCATTTTATCTTCATTTATCTTCAACTTTCCAAGAGTTCTGCCTTGAACAATCTGTACTAAGTATGATCACAGCTGTTTGTTTTTCTTCTGATGGTTGCTTATAATCATCCAGTCTCCATATTCCATGTGCATTTTACAACCTGGTGTCAGAGAACAAACAGCAAGCTGAAAGAAATGGGTATCACAAAGTGATGCTGACTTCTGCCTTGTAGGCTGCAAGTGCTTGGGGATCCATGGTGTATTTCTCAGCAGTTCACAGAAGTTTATGGGCTTAGAGCAGTGAGGTCTAATATAAACAAATCAAGGCTGTAAGACAAGATCTTATTCCCAAGTGCTGACACTAGATGGAGTAAAACTGAATAAAAGATTAAGAGCAGTGAAGAAAAGAGAAAAAAGTTCCTACATTTCCCCAACTCCTAATGCATTGCTCATTTGAATTCTCAGCTTTGATTACTGCTCTGAAGGTCACAATTAACATCTCACACTCTATACTTTGTAGGTCAAACATGGGATCAAGCCAAAACAGGTATGTTCTGGGGGAAGGGGAATGCTGGTGGTACAGGGGGGTGGAGTGCCTAGGCAGACACACAGAAGCTGTAGAGTCACATTTACATAGGTAAAGGTTGCACAGCAATAAAGGCTGTGGGGTTACCCTGAGCTCCTACTGACAGCCTGGATCTGCCAGACACTCTGTGTGGCTTTAGGCAGGTAATTTAAGGGCCCCATCCTCCAGCTTCCCAGCTGTGTACCTGGAATACCCTGACATAAGGCCCAGACATGTTGCAGAGCTGCCTGCCCTATGCCCCACATTAGCAGGTACTTGAAGTAGTAAGTAACAAGAAAGATGCAGCCACGATAGGGATCCAGGAGCTGCTCAGCTGCTTCCCACTCCTGTGTCAAGGCAATACTGGGAAGTACCCAAATGACAATAGTCCAGTACCTGCAGTACAGGGAGCAGTTCTTACAGTAGGATGCTACCCTAAAGTGCATTCCTTGCTGCTAGTGGATTCCTATCTGGCAGTGATGAGGGCATCTGGAAGTCACCACAACAGCCACAATCATGCATTTGTTCTGTTAATTCACTCAGGAAAAAACAGATACTTCCAAAGGTACAAAGAAACACCTAGCAAAAAAAAGCTAAGTGAAAGGAATTTCATGAATGTAATTCCAGCAGCTCCATTAATAATTTTCTAGAATTCCTGTGATTTTTATCTGAGCATCTGCCAGCTGAGTTTTTACAATGATGTTATGTAAAACCAAAGTCAGAGAGTAACTGTTAACCTGTGATTTTTCTTTCTTTTCAGAGATGACATCCATGTACTGGAAAACCTAAGTACAAAAGATCAATAACCCTTTTGCAATCAACAGTTACCTGGTCTGAGGATCAATAGAAGTCTCTTGTGCACAGGCAGAAATCTTACCAATACCAATTCCTTTCTTTGTTCTTTAGTTGAAAGGTTGATTGATTGATTACAGGAAGAGCTTATAGTGCATGCTAACTTCAGTCACTTGCACCCAAAAAGCCTGCAATGCCCAGCAGCATGTATATGAACAAAATGTATGAAGAAAACAAAATAGATGAGTTCTGTTCATTAATAGATCCTATTTAGTCTGTGATAAGTATATGATTGATTTCTAAAATCAGTTAAATACAAGGTAATAAAAAAGGTAGCAATATAATTCAGGAGCAGAATTCATGATCACTCCCATATTTCAAGATAGGTTAATAATGACTGCACCAAGTTGGAAAATCATTCATTTGAATTTGAAGCAACACAAGGCTTCTCAAATTTTTCAGGAAATATATGTTTTGTGTTAATAGAAAAACATTCAGCCATTTTAAAGTTTTATATTTTTAGATTTAGTAATGATGTCTTTTGTCTGTAGGTGGTAGTGCTGATTTCAGCCATTTTAAATGAATTATGGCCATTTAAAATGAAAAATTCCTTTTGAAATAATGTTTTTCATGTTTTGTTGACATTTCATGTCAGCACTGTGCAAACAAGCTAATCTGACATTTCCAGAATTAACCCATCTCTATTTTTTTAGTATAAGAAAATGCACTAAGTTCAATTAGAATTTGTGAATAATTTCACAGAATCTTCATTCTTGTTCTAGCTTTGTATATTCCAGTGTACTTGATTGCATCAAAATTGCTTGCCAGTTACAAGCTTCTTACAGCAGGAGTGACAAAAAGAAAATTTAGAGCTTTGTCTCAGAACATTTAGAATAGTTTAAATAATTTTAAATAGTGTAAACTCAAGTTACTTTGTAAACATTTCCAAACTTCTACTATATTTGTGAGCCTCTGGCTTTGGAAAACAATGCTGTAGATTCCACTCTATTTAATCCTCTTCTTTCAAGACTGCTGTATGTAACATATTGTCATTACAAGGTGCGAGAAAAGCAGGAAGATTTTTGTATTCCAAGCCAGGCTTTCCTTTCTGCTTCTGAAGACAGGGCAGCAAATCCCAGCTGTGGGAGCTCAGGGAGCACTTGGCCAGCAGCAATGCCACGCTGGGCATCCTCTGCTATTCCCACAGCAATTGTAAGACTGAAGTCTAACCTAGAAGTTCTGTGTGTTACTAAGAAATATCACTCAAAAAAATCATGGAAACCAGAGCCTCCTATCCAGTAATCAACTTTCAGATCATAAAGAGCTGCAATTAACCCTACACATTAAAGGCAGAGCTGATGTGCTGTATCAGGGACTTAGAGTCAACATACTGTTAGACCGTACAAACAGATATATCAGAATTTTGTTTTTATAAATAATAAGCTACTTTACTACTTGAACTGTAACTGAAGAGATTTGAATATGTTTTTTTTCTGACCTTCACAAAGCAGATAATTTTTCAAATGTGCAAAGGAAATTGGATAGTAATTTTTCCACACATTTTGAATAACAAAATGTAAGGTTTATTTTGAGAGAAAAATGGTATATTGGTGCACTTTCTCTAGATTCCTACATGTGTGTTACTCATTTCAGTAACACTGTAGTTCATTAGCACCATTTGCTAAGAGATAAACTAAAGCAGTAATGTAATACTTGTAAGTAATTGTGTGTACATGTGTAAGTGAATAAAGCATCTTGTAAGGTATCTGTTAATTGATTTGCTTCCTTTAGTATCAGTTTAATTAAGACTTGGACCAGAAGAGAGCATGTGGTCAGGGAGGAAAGTGATTACCTTCCCTTATTTGTGTGAACAAATGTTTCAGTACACGTCATTTTGGTACAGTACGGGAAATAAAGGTGAAAATAAAAAATGGTAAATAATAAGCAGTAGAGGAGAAAGGCCTGGAGAATTAAGATTAGTAATCTTGATCAGGCAAATGTGCAGGGGTGGTGATTAGATGATTTCTCAAAACCTTTAGGTGTGTGTCTTGGCTCCCTGGATATGGGAAAAGGATGGGCAGTGCTGAGACAGACAGCTGGGGACAAGGCACCTCCAGAGCTGCTGCTTCTGCTGTCACTGGGAGGTTTGGGCACACTTAGTCACTGTTACATGGGGCTACCCTGACAGTCTTTTGCTCCCTCAGGGAGTTGGTGGTTTTGTCCATTCCTACAACCAGCTTTACTAACACCACTTGCAGCATCAACAGCTCCTGAATTTGGGCCAAGCTGCACAGCAGTGCTTAGAAATAATCAGTGAAGGAAAACTAGATGCAAGGGGAGCATTTTGGAGGCACTCAGTCAAAAGACAAAATACACTGTTAGCTCCACGAATTCTTGGTCAAGGATACGGCTCAGGCAGTCCACAACCCCCACAACAGGCATCTGCACTCGCCTGTTTGCATGTCTAGCACAGGTTATGCCTTCCCATGCTAAGCACCCGACACTCTCCCTGAGCTCACTGCCATTCTCCTGAATAGATAACAGTGGGAAGGACTTTGGAGTCAGGATTTGGATACATGCCCCAGCATGCCATGCCCGGACCTCAGTCTCCTCACAGCAGATGCCCAGCGACATAATGATGCTTGTGAATAGAGTTATTGAGAAGAGGAGACAGTTGTAGACACAAGAAGTGAGCTAAGAGGTGCAGGCACAGCATGCATTTCTAAAGAGATAACGATGCAGCATTGGCTTTAATTACAATGCAAGTACCACAGCAACAGTGAGATCATTCAAGTCAAATCCTGCTGTCAGCTGCATCAGTGCAAATTGAAACTAACTGCAGGAGTCACACAGCTTGGTGCAGCCCTTGTTCACATGGTAATAAATCAGGCAAAAATCCACTGGACTCAGTACAGCTGCATGGGTAGAGAAGAAGTGCCTGTGGGAGGAGTACTGTAAATCAGACCCCACTGATATAAATCTGCTCTGAGCAGCATGAGGAAGAGGAGTCAGATTCAGCTCCTCGCAAACAGAAAGGATGGCAAATATCAATAGCCAAAATAGTTGCAACCTGAAACTTTCTTGGCTTCTCTCATGCTTATAAATGAAAAATCAGGTCATTTTAGTCAGGAGTATTTTTTCTGTTTCTTATATCTGCACTTAATCAAAACATTCACTCACTAACCAAATATGGGAAAACACAAGAAAGTACTTACCTATGAGACCTAATAGAAAAAGGATAATTATACTATACAAATAGGACTTACAGAGGCTTCAAACTTCTGAAAATTGCTCTCATTACACACAAGGAATATTACAATATAGCCAGCCTAGATCTGACAGAAGTCCATCTTCTCCAATAGCCTCTCTGCCTCAGGGGCTAGTAACAAACATCTAGATGAAGCCTAAGAGCATTGCAAGCATGTCCCAACGCTCTTCTAGAAGACCCTACCACCCTACAGGAAACTTCTGCTTAGTGTCACTAAGCTAAAAGTGGTCCTGTTGAATTTACTGTTTTCTGGTTTATTTTTCTTCCGTTGTCAGAAGTGGTTGATTCCATAGATTGATTCCATACTGTTATACATAAAAAAAAAAAAACCAAAACACAAAGGCCTTTGCCCTTTCTGTCACTACATGACTGGATTTTTATGAATTTTCATGCTCACATATCATGAAAGCAATTCACGTAGTCCTAAGAAGTCATGTTTGCACTTTACAGAGAGGGGAAATGAGACATGGAGCAGACCAAATGCTGTGCCAAAGGCCAATGCAGGATCAGCAGGGCAGAGAGTATAGACTAAGTTTTCCAAGTTCAATGTGAGTGAGCTAACTAGTAGACCATCATTCTTTACTGCTGCCTCCAACAAAAATGCTACTTTTGGAATGGTTAGTTGTTAAGTATTTCACCTTATTGCATATATATTTGGTTTCAATTCTCATATTTCAGGCTTCAAGCCCTAGAAAAACCCTGTGCTTTCACTCACAGCTGCATCTAATGGGAGCCTCACCAAAGTCAGTGACATTACACTGGGGCTGAACACCGTGTGGACTGATAACAAGGCCAAATGCATCACAGACAAAGTGGCACAATGCACACATTCTTTCTTCTGCATCCAGATAAAAATATGTCTCATGTTTCCCACCCTGCTTCACCCTCCCCTCTGCTGTAACCCACACAGTGCTTGCAGGATGCTAATGGTGTTTCATTTGCACCCCTCACACCACTGCTAGTGGTGATCTGTACTAATGCAGACAATCCACAAGACCTTTCCTTTGCAGATCAGATCCTACTCAGTGCTATCAGAAATCTTTCTGAGTCAATGGGCAATTAAAATAATTAACTTTAATCATATTCTTCAATTACTCCACAGTACTGAAGGAGGACTCGGAGGGCTGGGACCAGATGCAAACATATTCTGTTGTGATTAAAACTGACTGAAATGCTCCAGTGAATATAAAACACTGACTATTCACCCCTTTTGGGAATGACCTCTGTACGTTTTAAGCTGCTTGATATTTAAACTCATTAGAGGGACCCTAGGGAAGCAACAGAAACCTGTGCTGAGCGCCCAAGAGCTCCTACAGAGACCCATTCATAGGAGCTGCCACCTTGAAATGCATGCAAAACACAAACCAGCTACTTAGAAGAAAAGACTGCTGTGTGTTCGCAGAATGTTCTAACAACAACTGGCAAAGCAACTGTGAAGTCTGGGCAGGCTGGTAGGTGAATCTGCCCCTCACACACTGGGTATCTCTGACAGGTCTGGCCCTTGCTATTCCAACCCAGGTTCCACTTTTAGGGGCTTCCAACATCCTTCTGTCCTGAGGGAAGGTCCCTGACCTCACATCTCAAAGGCTGTAGGCACCTGACTGTTTCCTTTATGCCTCTCCGTACTGGAGGCTTCTCCTACTTCCTGCCAAAGGGATGCAGTGCCCAAAGTAGAGCTGGAATGGCTCTGCTGTACATCAGGGGGTCCTGGTGTGAGAAGCTGACTGGATGTGTTTGGTATGGGACTGGGGACAGTGGTAGGTTCACAGTGACCTGGAGGGGAATGCCTGGGAAATCATTTTTTCTGATAAGCAAACAGGTGATATAGAGAACTAAATATAAGAGAGAACTAACTGATGTTGGGAAGGGGTTAAAAGTGATTGCAGAGGAAAAGGTGGGATGTGTGAACTTACACTTGCCTCAAATCACTATTTTAGCAGTCAGGAACAACAGAAAAAGCAGAGTATTGCTTAACTTGGAGTTTTGCACTATGATACTCTACTTGAGACCCAAAGTCTTCAAGTCATGCAGCTGTGGCAACTCCCACTTTAATTTAAAATATACCTTGCTTTTGAGGCTGTAGAGAACAGTTAGAAGCTGTGATCTCTGCAACATCATAAAGGTTCAGAAAGTGGGAGATCAATAGTACTAATACCCCCCCCAAACTCTCTTAACTGTCAAGAATATATGCTTATGGATTTTTGAATTCTCAGAGTTACAAATACAAGCTCAGTAAAACAAAACGCCCATACCTGCTTGTTACTGGAGTGGCAGTTCCTTCCCTGGGACACACACCAAATCCAAGAAGTTCCTGGCTTACAAAGGACAAAAGCCTAGCCCTGCATTTCCTCTCAAAATTACCCCAAAATGAAATGCAGGAAAGGCCCCCTAAATATTGCTGGGAACTCATGTGTGCAAATGATTTCCACTAGAGACTGGCAGAGGTGAGTTAGAGGTGTGAATGAAAAGCATGCATTGGCATATAAATGTAAAGATTGTGTATATCCCACTACTAGGCAGTGTCAATACCAACGAGTTTACCCATCTCTGTTCCCTTCCCCCCACGATATTGAGACCTCTCTTACACTGACCCAATATGATTGCTGCCTCAGTCCCGTATCCTCTGCACAGAAATGATTCCCACAATCATTCCTACAATCCCTGAACACTATCACCCATATACCAATGCAGCACATTAATAAATAATGCAGATCTAATTAATAAGATTTTCCAAATAATGTTCTTGAGACAATAAGTCAAATCTAGTTCCTATTACAGCATGATATACACATACAAGAGGGTGCAAATGGAAATTTATTCTCAAACCCACATGATGTAACATTTATATGACCAATAAACTTTTGATTCAGTTCTAACACCTGACAGACTTTTCAAAATAGATGATGAAAGCAGTCAACATTGTACAAAGAATTCAATCATTAGGATCAAATTTTTCAAAGAGAAAAAGACCTTATTTGGCACCTCAGTACCAACCTCATCCCCAGTCTGTGCCCTGATGTAGTCTGCACTGGGTGCACCACCATGCATCCTACCCTTGGCTCGTCTCTGCTTATTGTTGGAGCTTGAAGCTGGAGCACCAACAGCACTATGGCCCAGCAACATGCACTAAAATTGAGCAATCTCACTGCATACACTGAAACCTTCCCCTAAAGGAGCGCAGATCTGTGCAATGTAGCCCTTTATGTGCACCACGTTGAGGGGCTTAGACAAACTGCATTCGGAGTCAAGTACAAGCACAACAGAGTTTAGTTTCTCCATTGAGTTTAATGGCAACAAGATGAAGCTGTGACTGGACCTTCTGTGTGAGTCATAAATGCCTTTCTATCATGACTAAGGAAAAATAAAAAATTCATCTCATGCCCTTGATTATTCAGTAGAAACCAGTCATTGACCTAGAAGCACATGGTTTTTCAGGCATCTTCCTTGGGGAGGTGATATTATTGACCTGAATCGGGCTGAGGCTTTGAGCATGTTGGGGAAAGAAGCAGAGGGTGTCTGTGACAGCAGCATGGCTCATCTCCAGCAGCAGCAGCAAAGAAACCACACAAGGGTCAGGTGGAATCCAGAAGTGGTACCAAGCCCCAAACCAAATAACAGCTGCTAGTTCTCTGCTCCCAAGTCTTCCTTCTGACTTATGTATTATCTTCTCCTGCATAATTTGTCATAATCTCTGACTCGTCAGGCCAATTAATCATGCTTCAGAAAAAATGAGATTTCTCACAAGGAGATTATCTGTCTCTGACAAACAAGGGATAATTCAATTATCTTCCTTTTCTAAACATTTATTAACTGGTTTTGGTAAATTAGTCCTTTTTGTAATTTAGCTATAATTTAGGAAGATTTAATATGTCATTAGGCACACCAAATTCTGTGTTAATATAACATTATGGCTGAGATTTTAATTGCCCCAGAGTCAAGAACTGTATACATAAATGGTTGATTCCCACATGGAAGCAGCTGATAGGAAGTACACAGAGCTCCACAGAAATTCTCCTTAAAATTCCTTCTTCTATGAATTAAGCACATGCTTAAGGACTCTGAAGAATAGGAGGTTTTCTCTGACTTGGGTAAGAACTCCAAGAATGCAGTGAGAAATATTTGCATATTTATGTGCAGAATTTCTACACACTACAGAAATATATCGATTTAAGTCTCCTCACTGTTCTCAAAGTTCCTATTTTCTATACTGCAACTTTCTGTGAAAATCACAGTATCTAACAGTA